>NW_026713724.1:0-46602 GCF_029784015.1 Lycium ferocissimum | reverse complement strand
AGTTGCAGCACACCTAAACCAGCAAAAATCAGGTCTTCCACTAACATCAACCCAAAACACTACAATCATCCGAGACCTTTTCCTGATACAAACCAAACAAGCATATCAATGTAAAAAACACGCTACGAACTCACCCGTGTCTTCGAAATTTCCAACGGAGGCCATTTTGACCCGGTCATCCCCCCAAGCCCCAAAAATAAAGTTCCAACCAAAGCCTATTGAGTGCCTCAAGAACCGAACCAACCCCTTTACCAAGTTACAATCGACCCTCCGGACCCCATGGAATCGAAAAATTTCCCAAACAGATTTGTATGCACAAAAGTCAACTTTCGATCAACCATTTTCTGCCTTAAGCCTCTAATTCCCTTAAATATGACCAAGACTCACCCGACTACCTCGGGAACCGTTCCACCCATCCCCACAAGTTAAAACTCTAACGAAACTAGGGGAAAGGTCAACAGGGGTAAAAGGGTCAAAATTCCTAAACGACCAAATGGGTCGTTACATCAGATACCAATTAAACAACCGTTTATCCTCGAACGGAGAAGAAGTGAAATGAAGGAAAGGTACCTGAATCGGTAAAGAGTTGGGGGTTTCTAGTACGCATATCAGCCTTAGTCTTCTATGTAGCCTCCTCAACTGGACGATGGTTCCTTTGCACCTTAACTGAAGATATCTCTTTTGATCTCAACTTCCTCACTTGCCTATCCAAGATTGCCACCGGCTCTTCTTCGAAGCACAAATTCTGATCGAACAATACCGAGTCCCAATGAATAATCTAAGAGTCGTCTGAATGGTATTTCTTCAACATGGACACAGGGAACACCGGATGAACACTTGACCAAACTAGTGGCAAAGCTAACTCATAAGCTACCTCACCAACACGACAAAGAATCCCAAAAGGACCGATAATCCTCGAGCTCAACCTGCCCTTCTTCCCAAATCGTATCGGACCCTTCATGGGTGAAACCTTCAACAGAACCCAATCATCAACCATGAACTTTAAATCCCAGACCTTCCGATCCGCATAGTCCTTTTGCCTACTCTGAGCCACATGAAGCTTTTCCTGAATCATCTTTACTTTGTCCAAGGACTCTCTCAATAAATCAGTACACCAAGGTCTCACCTCGAAGGAATCAAACTAACCAATCAGAGAACGATATCTCCTACCACATAATGCCTCAAACGGAGCCATATCAATACTCGAGTGATAACTGTTATTTTATGTGAACTCAGCCAAAGGTAAGAACTGCTCCCAAAGACCACTAAAGTCGATCACGCAAGCCCGCAACATATCTTCTAACACCTGAATAGTCCTCTCAGACTGACCGTCGGACTGCGGGTGGAATACGATACTAAGAGCCAACTGAGTCCTCAATTCCTTTTGCAAAGTCCCCCAGAAATGGGAAGTGAACTGAGTGCCTTAGTCTGAAATGGTTGAAATGGGGCACACCATGCAATCTGACGATCTCTCTAATGTAGATCCTGGCCAACTTCTCCGAGTTGTAAGTGGTGTTGATACCTAATTTTTGACCTCCAATAATTTATTTTAATTACCCAGAGTCCTTGAATATTAAAAGAGTGAAATATGTATTTTCGGAAGTCAAAATGTTTTTATAAAATTATTTAGATAATAGTTTACCAATCTTGTTTGATAAAATAGTTTCTATAATATTATAAATCATTTGGAAATTAATTTACATATTTCTAAAATTATAATAATTTGCCAAATTTAACCTAGAAGAAAAATAATTTATGATAATTATTTATTGTTTATATTTTTTAAATAGGCAATTAGCAAGTATTTCACTCTTTTCATTCAAGAAAACCTGATTAATTAAATGATTTAATCATTTTACCCCTCAATTAGTAACTTTGCATATCAAATTTGCGCTTGCAATTTTTGAATTAATTAATTATGGTTGCAATTGAAATAATCATTTGTTAATTAATTACGGCCATGGTCAAAATAACCAATCTCATGGTTTAAATCCATTAAGGTTATGTTTGCAATTAAAAGTCCTTTTATGCGTGGGACCACCCTCTCTCTCTCTCTCCTCTTGTCAACTCGCCATTTTTTTATAAAGAATCAGAGGTGTGAGGCCTTTAGCAGGCCTGGCAGGGACGATTGGAGGCAAGCATTAATTGCTTGGCCTACTCTCTCCTCCATTGCGACCAAACACGGTATTATCCTTGCTTATTTTGATATTTTCTTTCTTGCTTTTTTGTGTTCAAACGGTCAAAGACTGTATTTTCTTTAATTACTCTTGTTTGTTTTCGATTTTGAATGCCGCATTATGATTGGTTCTTGAAGAACTTTTTGGATCGGGCTTTGTTGGTTGAAATATGACCTTTGATGCCTATTTTTGATTTAATCTCCACCCTACAACATGGG
Source organism: Lycium ferocissimum (assembly GCF_029784015.1). Classification (NCBI taxonomy): domain Eukaryota; kingdom Viridiplantae; phylum Streptophyta; class Magnoliopsida; order Solanales; family Solanaceae; genus Lycium; species Lycium ferocissimum. The sequence continues at coordinate 44,207 of NW_026713724.1, read as the reverse complement.
ATGTGAGGAGGAAATCCCATCTTTGGGATTTATCCCACATCGGTGCGATTAGGGTTTGGGGATTTTGGGAGTCTGCTATGTAAATGACCTTAAGTTACTTATATTGGATAGACTTGGACACTGAAAATGATCAGATAGTCTATTACACTCGAAATACTTAAGCTTTTCTAAGCAATTTGCCTCAAAACGTTAAAAGTTTGAGTTAGTTTCAAAATTTAAAAGCTTTGTTTTGTGTGTGTGGGTTCTGTGGTTTGTGCATTTGGGGTTTTGAGGGTCAAACAAGGTCTCCAAGTCCAAATCTCGATCAAAGGCTGCGCATCAGATAGGTAATTCTCTTGCCCTTCTTACTTTCTTGCCCTTTTTATGTTTATGTGTAAGCTATGTGTTAGTTAAGGTTTAGAGTAGTTTTGGCTAAATCCGTTTCATATGCTGTTAAGTATACTCATCAGACTAATTATTATGTAAATATAATTTAGGGGTCATTAGCTTTGAAAAACTTGTTTGTGTAACGACCCTTCCGGTCGCTATGAGAAATTAGGACTCCGTTGGGAATTCCGAGGTTGCGGATGGATTCGTAGGGCGTTTTTTTGTATGTGTGCATGTTTTGTGTTGTGTTTTTGAGGCCTTGGATGAAATGTGGAGCGATAGGGGGAAAAACTGGATAAAATTGAGCTCACTGCCCAAAACGTACAGCTATGGTGGTAGGGGCGGCGATACCACTATGGCGGTACATGGACCACTGCAAGCGGCCATCCATTTTCCCTGGAGACTGCCCCGGCACCGCTATAGCGGTGGGTGGACCACCATAACGGTCACAGAAAATCGTGGTGGGCTACTATAGCGGTTACTTGACCGCTATAGCGGTACCGCTGTAGCAGTGTGATGACCGCTGTAGCGGTAGACGTAAATACAGTAGCCGAATTTTATATACTCAGTTTTATTTTCTCTTTTCACAAAACACCAACACACTTCCCAAGAAGCACCTAGAGAGAATTTTCAAGCTAGGGCAAGATAACTTTGTGTGGTCAGTTCATTGATTTTCATTCTATAAGTTCAATGATTTTCATTCTATCATTCCCTTTTCCTTCATTATTGTAATCATCTTCATGGGTCTTTAATGGTGAAATTGAAGTAGAAACCCTATAATGTCAATAGACCTTCTAAACTTGATGGGTTATGGTTATTATCGCTTAGTTATCATCTAAAGGCATTGGTTAGTTGATTTTGATCGTAAATTGAACAATTAGAGACATAAACTAAGTGATTGGAGACCTGGGTTCTATAAAAATGGTATCTTTACCATAAAAACTGTTTGTAATGGGAATGTTGATAGAAGATTGTTATAAATTGATGATTAATGATTACTAGGGCTTTGATAGGTTGTTTATCACCTAGAAAATCATCCAAACCTTGGAATGCGGTAAGGGAAGGGTATTCTTGCTTGGTACTTATGAATTGAGTATTGTGACTTATTTAGCCTTTTATTTCTAGACTTTGAGCGTTCTGAGGCTTTGAGGAAAGGGAAGGGTAAAGAGAGTGACTATTGTTTCGCCGCTTTAAGGTAGGTTACGATCTACTTGAGTTAGACTTTGGTTAGTTGATTGTATGTTATGTGAATTCCTTAGGAGAAAGCATGTCTAGTTTCATGCATGATATTGTGTGGCTAAATTCTTATGTGAATGTGATTTGAGTGGTTGTGTAGGCTTCGTGCCATTATTCATGTGTGAGTGAATCTACAGTGGACGTATTGTGACAAAAAGCTAATATAATCTTCTCGTTGGTATTGTGACACGAAATGATGAGTTGAGTATTGATATTGAGAGGTAAGAACACTGTTCTGTAAGAGGTATGGAAAGGCACACATGTGACCTAGATTATGAGCTCGTGATCCGAGGATAGTTCCAAAAACGAGAGGTACCTTGATATGTCCCGCGTCCGAGGTTCGTTCTGGAGCGGAGGTTGGTTCTCGGGTCCGAGGAGTATTCCGGAATGAGTGGTACATAGACACCATGGGTCCCTTGCAGGTCATGACTACTGAGCAATGACATCAGATAGCATGTGTGTACAGCGAGTGAGGTTATCGTGGTAAATTTACTTCCGTGGTAGCTTACGTGATTGTGATACTTGATATCCTGGTAGTTTGATTATGATTGTCTTTGGTTGACTTGCTATGATTTATTTATAATCGTGTTTGTTGACTGGCTTATTTATTCTATTGATTTTATGAAATATGCATGATAATAATCTTAGTCGGCCTATGATATCTACCGATACATAGTGTTTATACTGATACTACCTTGCTGCATTCTTTTAAGTGCAGATTGTGATACAGAGACCGCTATTCGCCCTCACATCTAGCGTGGAGGACATTTGCTGACAGATTCTAGGGTGAGCTTCTTCCCATGCCAGGCCGGCCGAAGATCTTCTTGCTATGATGTATTTCATACTTTGGACATTATGGTTAATTATTTGTTAGACTTCAGTTCTTAGACATGTTTTAGATTAGCGTCCTGTGCGATGACTTTCGAATTTTGGGGATTTTGTAATAGTTAGAACTTCCGCACTTATTTCAGTATTTTATGGCATGACTTACTTAGTTTATTTTGATGCGTGAATGAGTATAATCGCTTGACTTGGTTAATATAAAATAAAACTTGAATGAATAGAGATCTTGTGTGTTGGTTCGCCCACTAGGATTTAGTTGGGTGCCAGTTATAGCGGGTTGGGTCGTGATAGAGTTGGTATCAGAGCTTTAGGTTCGTCGATCTCATCGTACAAGGACATGTCTAGCAGAGTCTTGCGGATCAATACGAAGACGTCTGTACTTATCTTCGAGAGGCTGTCGGACACTAGGAAAACTCCCTTTTCTTTCTTTCTTTCGTGCTACTTGATTCCAATTGGTATCTGCTGATTCTAATTGGTACCTGACTATCCTTCATTCTCTCGCAGATGGCGAGAACACACGCTGCAGCAACTAGAGATAGGGGTGGAGGTAGAGGAGCTGGTAGAGGGGCGGCCCCAGCTGGGGGCGGCATCCCATGGTTAACCCCGTGCCTCCAATGATTCCTAATGAGGCAACGGGAGATGCGTCACACCGGCCAATGACGCGCCAGCATTTACCACCGTGAGTCGTAGTCGCTCGTGTATACCGTATGCTATGGCACGAATGCTCGTAGTTACACGGGTTGAAGATAGGCCGGAGCTACCCGCGGGTCCAGCGGAAGCAGGTGGCGCGCGAATAAAGTGCCCTATGCTTGAACAACAGAAACTCAGCTTCAAAGACGCAGTAAGCACGGTGGCCGCTCGGATGAGGTTCTTATTTTTAAGGCCTCCCCTCCCAAGCTCGCTGTGTGGCCGTGATGACTGGCGAGGAACATGATCTATTTTGGAGGTTTACTAAAATGAAGCCTCATGTGTTCTATGGTACTGAGTCGGAGGACGCATATGAGTTCATCATCGTCTGTTACGAGAGGCTCTACAAGATGGGGGCTGTGGATAAGTGCGGGGTAGAGTTTGTGACCTTCCAGTTCTTGGGTGATGCCAAGCTTTGGTGGAGGGCTTATGTGGAGTGTAGGCCAGCTGGGTCTTCTCTGTTGACTTGGGTTCAGTTTTACTTTGTGTTTCTGGATAAGTACGTTCCGCGTACTCTGAGGGACCGAAAAAAGGATGAGTTCGCTACTATTGATCAGGGGAACTCGTCGGTTGCTGTGTACGAGTCCCGTTTTCACTCTCTATCTCGTTATCCTCTTCAGTTGCTGCCCACTAAGGGGGAAAGGATACGGCGGTTCGTAAAGGGGTTGAACACTGGGCTTCAGTTATCGGCTCTTCAGCTTGTAGCCACTGGGGCTTCATTACAGGAGATAGTGGAGCATGTCCGTATCGTTGAGGGGATTAAGTAGGAGAGTTATGCAAAGCATGTTGAGAAGAAGGACCGTAAGGGTGGGATGTTCCGCAACTCCTTATCAAGGGATTAGAGTTCGCAGGTATATTTAGGGCGTCCGATTCAGTCCGCGATGCAGGTGTCAGCTGGGGGCCTATCAGGGGCAAATTATCAGGCTTTCGATCAGCATGGAGGCTATACTGCCTCATCAGCTTCTGTTTAGCGGCCTACACTGGATCATGCTTGCTTCGAGTGTGGTGAGATAGGGCATATTAAGAGGTATTGCCCCAGAATTAGGCAGAGTGGGCAGGGGACTCAGTATCAGGCTTCTCGAGCTTTATTTGCACTAGATCGAGAGGGTAAGGATCGTGCACCGAACGAGAGCGAGGGTGGCACACGCGCGGGTAGGGTGTAGTGCCCGGCAACCCGCGGTCCTCGAGATGGTAGAGGTGGACAGCAGCCCGACAGAGGCGGTGATCAGACTGGTAATGGTAATCGCAATGGTTCACAGGCGACAGGAGGTCACAGTGGTTTCTACGCCTTTCCAGGTAGACCCAAGGCTGAGGCCTTCAATGCGGTTATCACAGGTACTATCTCAGTTTATGACCGTATGGCTTATGTTTTGTTTGATCCGAGTTCTACTTTTTCCTATGTGTCTACCTATTTTGTGTGGGTATGGATATGATGTGTAATACCCTTGACACCCCTATTTATATATCTACTCCTGTTGGGGACTCTGTGGTGGTGGATAGCGTTTACCCTGCGTGTGCAATTACTTTTATGGGGTATGGTACTTGGGCGAATTTGATGATCTTAGACATGGTAGACTTCGATGTTATTTTGGGTATGAGTTGGTTGTCCCCACATTATGCTATACTTGATTGCCATTCTAAGACTGTTACACTAGCCATGCCTGGGGCACCTAGACTCGAGTGGAAGGGTAACCTTAGTCCCCTCCCTAAGAGAGTAATATCCTTTATTCATGCTAAAAAGCTAGTAGAAAAGGGTTGGCTAGCTTATCGGGCACATATCCGTGACACCAGTGCACATACTCTATCCTTTGATTCGGCTCCTGTGGCACGCGAGTTTGCGGATGTGTTCCCCGTAGACTTTCCTGGTATGCCACCGGATCGTGACATTGACTTCAGGATTGACTTAGACCCAGGGACTCGTCCCATCTCTATCCCACCTTATAGGATGGCACCAGCAGAACTCAGGAAACTGAAAGAGCAGTTGCAAGATCTTCTGAGTAAGGGGTTTATTCGCCCGAGTGCCTCTCCGTGGGGTGCTCCTGTACTGTTTGTTAAGAAGAAGGATGGGTCTATGCGTATGTGTATTGATTATCGTCAGCTGAATAAGGTAACTATCCGAAACAAGTATCCCATTCCCGGTATTGATGACTTGTTTGATTAGTTACAGAAAGCTTCTGTGTTCTCTAAAATCGATTTAAGGTCAGGGTACCATCAGTTAAAGATTCAGGCAGAGAATGTTCGTAAAATCGCTTTTCGGACCAGGTATGGGCACTATGAGTTCTTTGTTATGTCTTTTGGGCTTACAAATGCCCAGCTGCGTTCATGGATCTGATGAACAGTGTGTTTAAGCCCTATTTAGACTCATTCGTAATAGTGTTCATTGATGATATCCTGGTATACTCTAAAAGTGAGGAAGAACATGAGAAACATTTGAGGATTGCTCTTGGGGTATTGCGGGAGAAGGAGTTGTATGCTAAATTCTCCAAGTGTGAATTTTGGTTGTCTTCTGTGTCTTTCTTGGGGCATGTTATTTTGAAAGAGGGTATTATGGTTGGTCTTCAAAAAGTTCAGGCAGTCAAGGAATGGGCTAGGGCCACATCAGTGATAGAGATCCGTAGTTTTGTGGATCTGGCTAGCTACTATCATCGGTTTGTGAAGGAGTTTGCTTCTATTGCTTCTCATTTGACCCGTTTGACTCAGAAAGAGGTACCGTTTCAGTGGTCCGACGAGTGTGAGGAGATCTTTCAAAAGCTCAAAACATTGTTGACCACAGAACCGATTCTAGCATTGCCCGCAGAGGGCAAGAATTTTATTGTTTATTGTGATGCTTCACGTTCTGGTTTGGGTGTTGTTTTGATGCTGGAAAAGAAGGTGATTGCTTATGCTTTTCGGCAGTTGAAAGTTCATGAGAAGAACTATCCTACTCACGATCTAGAGTTGGCAGCGGTGGTGTTTGCGTTGAAAATTTGGAGGCACTACTTGTATGGTGTCCATTGTGAGGTATATACAGACCATTGCAATTTGCAGCATGTGTTCACTAAGAAGGATCTGAAGTCTAGATAACAGAGATGGATGGAACTGCTGAAAGACTATGACATCACCATTTTGTACCACCCTGGTAAGGCAAATGTGGTAGCTGATGCATTGAGCAGGAATTCGGCTAGTATGGGAAGTCTGGCTCGTTCGATTTCTTCTGAGCTTCCGTTGGCTAGAAAAGTTCAGACTCTGGCTAACAGTTTTATGAGACTGGATATTTCTAACACAGGCAAGGTGTTGTCTTGTGTTGAGGCTCGGTCATCATTCTTAGAGCAGATTAAAGCTAAGCAGTTTGAAGATGCTAAGTTATGTAAAATACATGATAAGGTGTTGCGAGGTGAGGCCAAAGAGGTCGTGATTGATGAGGAGGGTGCGCTGCGAATCAAAGGGCGAGTGTGTGTGCCACGTGTGAGCGATTTGATCAAGACCATTCTGACGGAGGCTCACAGCTCGAGGTATTCTATCCATCTGGTGCCACTAATATGTATCATGATTTGAGGCAACATTACAGGTGGACTGCGATGAAGCGTGATATAGTAGAGTTGGTTGCTCAGTGTCTAAATTGCCAACAGGTGAAGTATGAACATCAGAAACCTGGGGGTACATTGCAGAGGATGCCCATTCTTGAGTGGAAGTGGGAAAGAATAGCCATGGATTTCGTGGTGGGTCTTCCGAAGATGCTAGGGAAGTTTGACTCTATTCGGGTTACTGTTGACATGTTGACTAAGTCTACACACTTTATTCCGGTGAAGGTAACTTATGATGCGGAAAAATTGGCTAAGGTCTACATTCAGGAGGTGCTTAGACTCCACGGGGTTCCTATCTCCATCGTGTCCGACAGGGGCACCATGTTCACATCCAAGTTTTGGGAGTGTTTGCATGAGGAGTTGGGTACGAAATTAGACCTTAGCACAACCTTCCACCCTCAGACTGACGGGCAGTCTGAGCGGACTATTCAGGTTTTTGAGGATATGCTTCGTGCGTGTGTGATAGATTTCGGTGGGCATTGGGACTAGTTCTCTCCCTAAGCCAAATTTGTCTACAATAATAGCTATCACTCGAGTATTGATATTGCCCCATTTGAGGCGTTGTATGGAAGGAGGTATAGGTCTCCTATTAGGTGGTTTGATGCGTTTGAGGTGAGGTCGTGGGGTGCCGATCTTCTGAGAGAGTCCCTAGAGATGGTGAAGGTGATTCAAGCCAAGCTTCTGGCAGCGCAGAGTAGGCAGAAGGAGCATGCGGACCGCAAGGTCTGAGATCTTGAGTTTGAGGAAGGAGAGCAAGTGCTGTTGAAAGTCTCACCCATGAAGGGTGAGATGAGGTTTGGGAAGAAGGGCAAGCTTAGCCCGAGGTACATTGGTCCGTTTGAAATTCTCAAACGTGTGGGAGAAGTGGCTTACTTAGCTTTACCTCCAGGTCTATCAGGCGTTCATCCGGTGTTCCATGTATCGATGTTGAAGAGGTACCATGATGATGGTGTTACACCTTAGAAAATTTCGCGTTATCAAGACTGTGGACGGCTTAGTATGAGCTCGGGGGGAGAGTAGAGTTACACAAGGATTATGGATGAAGATTATGTTATCTGAGCATAAGAACATATATATGACATTTGGAGAGTGTATGGAGTAAATCGGTTAACATGATCACTCGATGATAGCCCTCGAAACCATGAGTTAACGTGGGGCCCACATGTCGGGATTTTGTAAAGGATATATTATAAGTGATACAAGTAGTACATGGAAAGTTGAGCAAATCCTAAAAAGGACCCATAAGCCAAATATGGACATAAGCCCTCCAAAAGGACGATTTAAGGAAACGATTTCGGATGAGTTGACTTGGAGGGGCAAACACGGCATTATAAGTTTGGAATTTGGAAAAACAACAAGAATAAAAGTTGTATATAATTGAAATATATTTCCAACCATAGGTCGTGGGCCCTCACACAATGTCGGAATCAAGAGTTATGTCCATTTTAAGAGCAAGATCCTAAGCTGCCAAATGGCTCCGCGGGCCCCACGTGAGAAGGTCGGTGAAACCGACCTAGGAGGGGTATAAATACCCCCATCAACCCCGTTTTTTCAGCATAACAACATTCCAAAGGGTCCTAGAAAATTCTCTACACCTCCCCGAACCATTATAGTCCGATAAATCAAAAATTTGACAAGATTACGCCAAACTAGTCCGTGAAAGGCGATTGTTCTTGCTTCTACTTAAGCTTGGTGTTGCAAAAGGTTGATGTGGCTGAGTTTTTTTTCAAGTATAAGGTATGTTATTTATCCCATCTTTTATGTTGAGTTTATTTGAAGGTCTAGCAAGCCTTAAAAATGAAACTAGTTATGGAGAAAAGGTCATAGAGTGTTGTATTGTAGTTGTTGTGTTTGTGGGCTGTTTTGAACGTGTTGTGGCCATGTGGATGGACTGATTTATGCATACAAAAATGGTATCTAACATTGTTGGCGTGTTGATGAGATTATACTCCTTGATAGGGATGGAAGAAAGTGCGTATTGTTGTTGTATGTTGAAAAACGTCGTGTGGGAGGTTTATGGAATATGTTGGTATGAATAATAGTGTTGTTGATGTTGGTATTATTGTTGTTGTTGATTGGTTGCTGAATCGTAATTTTGGGCTAGGCATATAAACAGGGGAGATGCTTTGCCCCGATTTTCGGCAGAATATAGAGTAGTTTGATTTGAAATTTGGAACAAGTGTGCAATAAAGAGTCTAACGTTAGTGTGAATCCTTTTAAGTGTAGGCTTACGAGCTCGGGGACGAATAAGCGTAGCTAATAAGAGGTGGAACGGTATGTAAAGCTTACTCTTTCTTTCTTTTGGCATGTCTTAAAGGTAAGTAAGATATGATATGATACGAGCCTTGGGGTAACTCTATTCTTACAATCCAATCATGCCTACGATTCTTATTCACTTCTTGATGTTAGCATTCCTAATAGAGTCAAGCTATGGTCCTAAAGGATTGGATAGTAAATTTTGTATGATTGGATAGTAAATGTTGCATAAAGAGTTTTTGTTCCTAAAGGATTCTATGTCGAATAAAGTCCGTAACTTTCATAGACGGGCTCGGATCGCTTCGATACGTTCGTAGAGGGTCCTAATGAGCATAAAGTCCGTAACTTTCATAGGTGGGCTCGGATTGGTTTGATACATGTCTACGATCCCTCAAATTTCTCTTTAATGCAGTCCTAATGGTATTTAGAACGGATTTAACATGACTATCGTTCGATACTCGAGAGTTGACTGTCTACCTATCTATTGAGTCTTAAAAGTTGATTTTTATGCATATGGTTTCTCACTACTTTGCTCGTGCGAGCTGTTATTACTTCTTTCACTGAGTCCCGGGCCAGGACACGCATTCGTGCACAACTCCACTGCATTATTCACCGAGTCCCTCACTAGAGGGCCAGAACACGCTATATATATATATATATATATATATATATATATATATATATATATATATATATATGATGATATGATGATATGGGGATGGCGGCCAGGATGGCATATGATGACTTCATTCACCGAGTCCCTCACTAGAGGGCCGGGACACGTTATACATGCATATGTACATGATGATTATTTATTTATGTTTCAGAGGCAAGCCTTATGATTTTCTGTACTCCTTATTCAGTATGATCCTGTTTACTGTATTTCATGCTTTACATGCTCAGTACATATTCGCGTGACCCCCTTTCTTCGGGGCTGCGTTTCATGCCATGCAGGTGTATACAGATGAGTAGAAGATGTTCCAGCTGGATTGGCGAGCTCCATTTCCTTCCGGAGTGCTGCCGAGTCGAGTATCTATGTTATGGTATCTTGATTTATGTTAGAGACTTTGCAAACGAGTCACGTATATAGCATGTCGGTTTTGTAAGCGGCTCGTAAGCGATGTATCATTATGCATTATGTTACAGATTTCATATGATTACAGATTTTACTTGATTTGAGAAAGACGAAAAGCATGTTGTTCTTTGAAAAGCTTTCATTATGCATTCATTTCATGATTTAAGAGTCCAGTAAGATTATGAGTATCACGAGGATCAGCGGGTTCGCTCGGCCCTAAGTAAGGGTCGGGTGCCCATCATGCCCCATGTAGGGGTGTGACAAAGTGGTATCGAGCGATTCGTCCTAGGGGTTGTCTCGATCAAGTCGTGTCCGATGAGAGTCCTGTTTATGGTGTGAAGCGCGCCACATTTATAAACAGGAGGCTACGAGGCATCTAGGGTGGTTACTCTTCTTTCACATCTGAGATCGTGCCATAGAGCCAAGTCATAGGGAATGAGATTCCTTATACTAACCTTTGATTTCAGCATAAGAATGACATCGACAGAAGGAAGTGACTAGCGATATTGGAAGTTACAAAGGACGCAGGTAAGCAAAGGTATGAAAGATATGTCAGGTAAGATGTTGAAGTACGATTGAAATACAAGTTGAAGATTAAGAGGGAAAGTAAACAAGAAAGTGTAACAGGTGCAGTTTGAGTTGGGCATACGAGGTATGTTCATCATTGTCGTACTGTTGTTAATATTGGGAGCCCTGTGTGGCTGTGATATGATATGATATATATATACACATATGTTGGCCCCGTGAGGCATTGTTGGTATTTCCCAGCGTGCGAGTTTTGAGATAGTAACAATCACGAGAGAAACTCGCCAAAATTTTCCTAGAAATAAAAAGAGAATGAGATATAGGTTTGTGATATGGCTTGAAAGGTCGTGCCAATAGTAATGATAAGATTTGACTAAGTTGCGAGTACGGCTGACCTCGAGAAAAAAATTAGTTGCGGAATCGGAAGTAATAGTATGATTAAGACAAGAGCACAGAGGAAAAGAATTGTGATGGATACGAATGTATTGATAAGACAGCTTGTGAGATATTAAGGATAAAGTTGATCAAAACGGGTAAAGGGTTAACAAGTGTTACATTATAGGATTGATTACGAATAAGATATGATGTGAATATAATGAGGATTGTTATGAAAATAAGTAAAGCCTAGTGAGAAGGCGGCCAAAGCTATGGTGTGATCTATGTAGCTAGAGTATAAAGGCAAGTGTGAAACGGAAAAGCGAGCTATAGAACGAATAAGGAAGGCTTATCAAGTTCGTAGGGAAGTTTGGAATAAGGGGTTATATAATAACGGAAATGATAGCGAGTGTAAGAAAAGAAAAGGGTAATTGGAAGAAGGAAATAAGAGGAAAGCGAGATAACGAAAGGTAGTAATAGATCATGACATGTGTAGCCAAGGATACGAGTACTATAAGTGACGGGAATGTGAAAGACCTCTTATAGAAAGGATGAGGAACGAGGTAAAATGAGAGCAGAAATCCAAAGGCCAATAACCAAGTATTTATAAGTAACGGCGATCAAGGTGTGTTAATCACCTTTGGGAATCTGGAAGTCTAGGACGGAAAGTAGTCATATCCATAGGTGAAAAGTGAATATTGAGGATTGAAAAAGGGTTAAAATAGTAATTGTGGAGTCAGAAGAGTAAGAGACCCTTTCTAATTCGAAGGGAGATGTGTTATGGGAACGTTTCGGAATCTGCTAAGACTTCAACTTACTCCAGATTATGTGATGAAGGTCATGCGGTGAGGTAGACGCTATCATACTAGTATTAAAGCATCGTATTTCATCAGAGTTCCAAGGTTAAGCGTGCTGGAATGAGAGAAATTTTAGGATTGGTGACCCCCTGGGAAGTGTACTAAAAGTCCTATAAAGTCAGACACAGGAGAACCAAGGCGGAAGCTAGAGTGGCCTAAGGGAAATTAGAGTATAGCGTGTCCCGGCCCTCTAGTGAGGGACTCGGTGAATAATGCAGTGGAGTTGCACGAATGCGTGTCCTGGCCTGGGTCTCAGTGAAAGACATATTGAGCTTCGCACGAGCAGAGTAGTCAGAAACCATATGCACATAAATCTTTTCCAGAGACTCAATGAAGTAATCATAAACGAATCGTCATTTGAAAATCGGGACAAAAGTTACATCAAAAATCTTTCGGACGTTACTCGGAAACATATCAAACATCATAAGCCTATACTAAAACCGTAGGGATCATAGTCATGTGTCACATCAATTCGAGCCGCCTCGGAAAGTTACAAACATTATTCACTTTAGGACTTTCTACGAACATATCGAAGCGATCCGAGCCTTTCCGTGAAAGTTACGGACGTTCGTAGTTTCGGAATCGTTTAGGAACAAAACTCTTTTGAAAACAAAACCTTTCCGCAACTTTTGAAATTAAATTATACAAGTGACATAAGGACCACGATTCGACCACATTAAGAATACGAATATCAAGAAGCCAACAAGAATCATACACATGCTCGGATCACCGGAATAGAATTACCTCGAGATTCGTGTCATAACTTACTTTCAACTAAGACATGCCAACGAAAGAAAGGTTGAGCTTTACATACCTTAGCCGCTTCCTAAGTGTTACACCTCGAAAATTCCCCTTAGTATACAGGTGTATAGTCTCATGAAGGACATGACGTATATGAGGTTTAGATGAGCAAGGAGTAGTAATTGATAGTCCTAATCAAGATTTCCAAAGACATTCGAGTCAAAGCAAGAAAGTTGTTAAGGGAATCGAGCTATAAGTTAGTGTGTCGGATGAAAACTATGTGTATGGGGTTAGGGATACCTTAAGGCTATTGTGGAGAAGAGTTATGACATCCCCTAGATTACTAACGAATTGATAAACAAGTGCCAAGAAGGTTTCGTAAGGATTGGAGATCAAACGAAACGACGGGAACCATTCCGGTGGAACTGTGAGTTCCACGGCCATGTTCCACGGACAGCACCATGTTCCACGGCCCGTGGATGTGTCCGTGGAACAGCCAGCGAAAGAGTGGCTGGCTGGTCGTGAACCACGACCAGTTCCACGGCCAACAAAGGGTTCCACGGACCGTGAAGCCGTCCGTGTGGAAGTCCCACTCACTGAACCTCCAAGTCTTTAAATGTTAAGTCCACTTCATTTTATTCATTCTCATCCACGACTTCAACCTCTCCACACCTCTAGAAAATTCTAAACATTTCTTCCACAAGAAAACTAAGTGAATCAAGGATCAACAACAAGAAATCAAGAGAATCAAGCTTAAGAAACTCCATTAAAGCTACCAAAGTCAAGGAATTCCAAGAGAGAAGAAATAGGGTTTGGTGCTAGAGCGTGTATTATCATTCAAGGTGTATTCCTCCACCATTTGAGGTAAGTTTCATGAACTTTACATGATATTTGAAGTATTATTAAGATGAAACACTTAGATTATGAAAGAGTATGGAAAATGGATTATAAATGGGTGAATAATGTCATTGTTGAATAGTAGTTGAGGTGAATCATGAAAATGATTATGTGGAGATTGTGAATGTGTTATAAATGATATTTAGAGCATGGAATAAGTATTAGAAGTGAACAAATGTGATGATGAACCTTAGTCATGAATATGGAGGATTTAGGTGAAATTATGAAATGCGAATCATGGTTGCTATGGGTGTTGGAGGTTAATATGGAATATGGCAGAAAGTAGTATAAACAAAGGAATCGCTGCCCAATTTTCTTTAGCCTTAAGAGGCATGGTTTTATAATTGCCTAGCTAACGACGAAACAGATTCTCTTGAAGGTAAAGGCGAGGATGTTAAAGGAGGACGAGCAAGTTGCAAAGTAATTAAACGACAAAGGTATGTGAGGCATTACCCTTCCTTCTAAGGCATGAATCTTATGCATGATTTTCCTCTTCCTTCACGAATCTTCTACGTTCCTAGAGATGAAAAGTCTAAGTTCATGAGTAGCGAGACCGGATAAAAAAATACGCTATGAATGTAATAAAGACTCTAGAGACCACGATATGATGTTCTTACGCGATCAATAATGATGATCACGATCCATTGGCATTCTTTCTTATATGCACTCACCTTATATTGTAAATCCTCCCAAGGTGAGATATGACGCTTATGCTCATTCCATAACATGACCGGGGGTTTACGACCTTACGTCACCCCGACATAAATATAGCCGCTCTTAAGCTTAATGTATGTATATGTATATGTAACTAAGGATGCTAGACTATGGTAAAATTATGAGAAGCCGATATGTCCATGAAATGAATGTTAATGATGACCAGTATATGAATTGCATGGTATGTGTGATAATGTGATTCCACCGCGCCTAATTAGCCGGACACGTCACCGCTACGGCGGGCTGCTATGATTCCACCGCGCCTAATTGGCCGGACATGTCACCGCTATGGCAGGCTGCTATGATTCCACCGCACTGAGAAAAGGGCGGACATGTCACCACTAGTGGGCTGCATGGGATGGTTACCCGGACGCGGGTAACGGTATGATGACGATGATTGATGTGACGATGCTTGCATGCTATGATAATGTATGTGATGTATTTATGTATGATGTATGTACATGAAACTGGTTCATATGTAAAGAGTGTACAGGTTATACCCTCATCTCATGACTTATGATTTCCAGATTATGTTTATTTCACTCCTGCCTTACATACTCAGTACAATGTTCGTACTGACGTCCTTTCTTCGGACGCTGTGTTCATGCCCACAGGTAGGCAGGGAGACGGTGCTGATCCCTAGGAGCCAGTAGCTGAACTGTGAGCACTCCATCGTCCGGAGGTGCTATTGATTATTCTTTTGGTATATATTTGTATATTCATATTTTTGGGCATGACGGGGTCCTGTCCCGTCCATATGTTTAGTACTCTAGTAGAGGCTCGTAGATGCGCATGTGTGGGTAGTATGGTATGATCTCCATGTATATGTATGTGCATATGTGTATATACTATTTTGATGGTCTAAAGGTTTATGTTTATACAAAAATCATTAAGTTTTCAATAATGATATGTTTCCATGAAATTGAATGCATATATTATGTATGAAAGGTTATGGGTAATGGGACGGGTGGCGTTCGGTGGTTAGCCCCGGATACCCGTCGCGTCCCGTAGTTCGGGTCGTGATAAAAGTGGTATCAGAGCAGTTCAGTCCTAGGAAGTGTCTACGAGCCGTGTCTAGTAGAGTCTTGTTTATGGTGTGTTGCGCGCCACGCTAATAAACAAGAGGCTACAGGGCATTTAGGAAAAATGATCATCCTTCTTCATATGAGATCGTGCGATAGAGCCGTGTATAAGATATACACCTCCCTAACGAATGTGCTATGATTTCAAAAATGCCGCCAAAAGCTAAAGCCGCCCAGAAGGGCAAGACTACGATAAAGAGGCGGGCAGGAAGAGAGCCGCCTATGAATATAGATGAAGGAGAGTCACATCATGAGGCTTTATCTAATGCCTCCACTACTCCTCCTATCACAGAAGGACAAGAAGGGGCTTCTGTTCCAGCTCCTATTCCTCCAGTTCCTCCACCGGCTGCTTCGGGTCAACAAGTAGCCGAGGCTATTAATTTATTGACACAATTGGTTGCCGCTCAGGCACAAAGGCAAAATGCAGGCCCAAGTGATCGTTCATCTAGTACTAGAGCCCGTGACTTCATGAGCCTTAATCCGCCGAAATTCTTTGGGTGCAAGCCGGATGAAGACCCGCAAGCCTTCATTGATGAAATGTTAAGGACGTTGCGGATTATTCATGCTTCTGAGACCGAATCAGTGGAGTTGGCATCATATCGACTCCGAGATGTGGCGGTTTTATGGTACAATAATTGGAGAGCATCGAGGCAAGAAAATGCGCCTCCTCCCGTGTGGCAAGAATTTGTTGATGCTTTCATTCGCCACTACTTACCTCCCGAGGTCCGCCGAGCTAGAGCGGATAGATTCCTAAATCTAAAGCAAGGGAACATGAGCGCTCGGGAGTACAGTCTCCAATTTAATTCTTTGGCGAGATATGCTCCTACAATGGTAGCCGATATGGGCGACAGGGTATACAGGTTTGTGAGTGGCTTAGGGCCACATCTATTTAAGGATTGCTTGACGGCCTCGTTGCAGGACGGGATGGACATTTCCCGTATTCAAGCCCATGCTCAAAATTTAGAGGGGCAGCAACCTCCGCAGAGGGGTGATCGCGATACTGATAGAGGGCAAGGCAAACGGGCAAGATCTATGGGCGCAGGAGGTGATTATAGAGGTGGATCAAGGCAGACATATTTCGGGCACTCAGGTCAGTCAGTGACGAGTGCACCTCCTCGGTTTACAGGCAGGAGATTTGATCGTTCCTATCGATCCGGACAGGGTCAGAGTTCGAAGGCCCCAGGTTCCCAGTTTGGGGGAGATTATAGCCAGGGGAGGCCACCAGTTCCCCGATGCAGTCAGTGCAGAAAATTGCACTCAGGGCCATGTCGCCAGGGCACAGATGCATGCTATAATTGTGGGCCGATAGGACACTTGATGCGAGACTGGCCCTCGAGATATGGCAGAGGTAGGGCTCAGCCCACAGGGTCGGCCGCAGGTTCTTCTTCCGTACGCCCGACGGGGCAGACTCCCCAGATTTCAGTGGGCCGAGGTAGAGGCCAAGGGGGAGCATCTACTTCCCCAACCACACAGCCCCCGTTTATATGCCTAGCGGGACGGCGAGGATCTCGAGTCGTCCCCAGAGGTGGTTACAGGTATATTGTCCGTATTCTTTTATGATGTGTATGCATTGATAGACCCCGGGTCCACGCTATCTTATATTACTCCATATGTTGCTAATCGTATTGGGGTGAAGCCCGAGCCGATTAAACCTTTTGAGGTATCTACTCCGGTTGGTGATCCCGTGATAGTGAAACAAGTGTATAAAGATTGTATAGTTGTGTTATGCGATCTCCAAACCAAGGCTGATTTAGTTGAGCTTGAAATGTTAGACTTTGATGTAATTATGGGTATGGATTGGTTGGCCTCATGTTATGCTAATGTTGATTGCCGAATGAAATTAGTTCGATTCCAATTTCCGGAAGAGCCCGTGCTTGAATGGAAAGGTAATACGACAACTCCAAGGGACAGGTTTATTTCCTACCTTAAGGCAAGAAAGATGATAACTAAAGGCTATATTTACCATTTAGTCCGAGTTCATGACACAGAGGCAAAGCCACCAACATTCCAATCTGTCCCGGTGGTAAATGAGTTTCCGGATGTATTCCCAGATGAGCTCCCAGGCCTTCCTCCGGAAAGGGAAATTGAGTTCACTATTGATGTGTTGCCGGATACTGAGCCTATTTCTATTCCTCCGTATCGAATGGCTCCGGCGGAACTGAAGGAATTAAAGGCCCAGTTGAAAGATTTGCTTGAGAAGGGGTTTATCAGACCCAGTTCCTCTCCGTGGGGAGCACCAGTTTTATTTGTGAGAAAGAAAGATGGCTCCCTACGAATGTGTATTGATTACGACTGAATAAGGTGACGATAAAGAATAAGTATCTTCTTCCGAGGATTGACGATTTATTCAATCAACTACAAGGTGCCCAGTGGTTCTCTAAAATAGACTTGAGGTCCGGATATCATCAAGTGAGGGTCAGAGAAGAAGATATCCCCAAGACAGCTTTTAGGACAAGATATGGTCATTACGAATTCCGAGTGATGTCGTTTGGGCTAACTAATGCTCCGGCGATATTCATGAACTTAATGAATAATATATTCAGGCCTCTCTTAGACCTATTTGTGATAGTATTCATTGATGATATTTTGGTGTATTCTCGCACGGAATCGGAACATGCGGATCATCTACGCATTGTTCTTGGCATTCTACGAGCTCGAGAACTGTATGCTAAATTTTCAAAGTGTGAGTTCTGGTTAAACTCGGTGACATTCTTGGGCCATGTGATTTCAAGTGATGGCATTAGAGTCGACACTCAGAAGATTGAAGCAGTGAGGACTTGGCCGAGGCCTACGACACCTACGAAAGTTCGCGAAGTTTTTCGGGATTGGCGGTATTATAAAAGGTTTGTAGAGGGTTTTTCATCTATCTCATCTCCATTGACGAAGCTAACCCAGAACACCTCCGTAAAATTTCGGTGGAATGATGCTTGTGAGCGTAGCTTCCAAGAGTTAAAAAGACGTATTAACCTCGGCTCCGCTTTTGACACTTCCGAAGGGTTGGATGGCTATGTGGTATATTGTGATGCTTCCGGTGTGGGGCTAGGGTGTGTATTAATGCAGCATGGAAAGGTCATTGCGTATGCTTCGAGGCAGCTGCGAAAACATGAAAAGAATTACCCAACTCATGATCTCGAATTGGCCGCAGTTATTCATGCATTGAAGATGTGGAGACATTACTTGTTCGGCGTACATGTCGATATCTATACAGATCATAAGAGCCTCAATATATTTTCAAACGAAGGAGTTGAATGCGACGCAGGCGGTGGTTAGAATTATTGAAGGATTATGATGTTAATATTTTATACCACCCCGGAAGGAAAATGTAGTAGCCGACGCGCTTAGTCGCCGATCAATGGGCAGCTCATGTGAAGTTCCCCGCAGAAGAAAGAGCTGATTCATGACCTCCACCAGTTGGCGAATCTTGGAGTGCGTATAATCGACTCAGGTGATGCAGGAATTAGTGTTAATGATCCTACAGTTTCATCCTTGGACGCAGAAATAAAAGAGCGTCAATGCGAGGATCCCAAATTGAAATATTATAAAGGTGTGAAATTCCCAAAAGAAGGGTCACCATTTGAAGTCTCGGCAGATGGGGTTCTCAGGTATCAGAATAGACTATGTGTCCCGAATGCGGCAGACCTACGTCGCCGAATCCTAGAGGAAGCTCACTACTCGCGGTATTCTATTCATCCTGGAACGACAAAGATGTACCATGATCTTAAATCGACGTATTGGTGGGACGGCATGAAAAGAGACATAGCGATACAGTGGCCAAATGTCCAAATTGCCGGCCAAGTAAAGGTAGAACACCGTGGCTTGGGGGATTATTGCAAGCGATGGAAATTCCTAAATGGAAATGGGAAGTGATCAATATGGATTTCGTTGTAGGACTACCTCGTTCCCGAAGTAAGTATGATTCGTATGGGTGATCGTAGATAGATTGACAAAGGCTCGACTCATTTACTCCCGGTCGAACTACATATTCAAAAAAGATTATGCAAGGTTATATATCAAGGAAATTGTGAGGCTTCATGGGGTCCCGATATCTATCATTACCGACAGAGGAGCACAATTTACAGCCAAAGTTCGGAAATCCTTCCAAGAGGGTCTAGGCACTCAAGTGAAGCTCAGCACGACATTCCATCCGCAACTGACGGACAAGCCGAGCGCACTATACAAACCTTGGAAGATATGTTAAGGGCATGTGTTTTAGATTTTGGTGGTAGTTGGGATGACCACTTACCCTTAATCGAATTTGCCTATAACAACAGTTATCATTCCAGTAGCTAGATGGCTCCGTATGAAGCTCTGTATGGAAGAAAGTGTAGATCTCCGATTGGATGGTTTGATGTCGGAGAAGTGCAGTTGATAGGCCCCGAATTAATTCAACAAGCGGTGGAAAAAGTCAAAATGATCCGAGATCGATTAGTGACAGCCCAAAGTCGCAAAAAGTCTTATGCGGACAATCGTCGGCGAGATCTAGAATTTCAAGTCAATGATTGGGTATTCTTGAAAGTGTCACCAATGAAAGGAGTGATGAGATTTGGCAAAAAAGGAAAATTGAGTCCGCGATATATTGGACCCTATAAAATCATCCGTAAGGTGGGTCAAGTAGCATATGAGTTAGACTTGCCTTCAGAACTTGAATTAGTTCATCCGGTATTCCATGTCCCAATGCTCCGCAAATGTGTTGGAGATCCTACGAAGATTGTGCCAATAAATGATGTCCAGATTACAGAGAAGCTAACTTACGAAGAAGTTCCTATTGCCATATTGGATAGGCAAGTACTAAGGCTTCGGCATAAGGAAGTGGCATCAGTTAAGGTCCTGTGGCGGAATAACAACCGAGAAGAAATGACTTGGGAAGCGGAAGAAAAGATGAAGTCCACATACCCACACTTATTTCAACCCCCAGAAGAGACATATGATGAAACATCGGGATAATAAGGTATGTATGCTTTACTTTCATGTATATGGGTCGTGTGTGGCCAATCTATATTGTTATTACGTTGTAGCCCTATGAGGCAATGATATTATGGGCTGTTGTGACAGGATGGTATCGCCATATTACAGGGGAAACTCTGGCGAAATTTCTAGGATCCTCGATGACTTAACATTCGAGGACGAATGTTTCAAAAAGGGGGAAGAATGTTACACCTCGGAAATTCCCCTTAGTATACAGGTGTATAATCTCGTGAAGGACATGACATATATGAGTTTTAGATGAGCAAGGAGTAGTAATTGATAGTCCTAATCAAGATTTCCAAAGACATACGAGTCGAAGCAAGAAAGTTGTTAAGGGAATCGAGTTATAAGTTAGTGTGTCGGATGAAAACTATGTGTATGGGGTTAGGGATACCTTAAGGCTATTGTGGAGAAGAGTTATGACATCCCCTAGATTACTAACGAAGTGATAAACAAGTGCCAAGAAGGTTTCGTAAGGATTGGAGATCAAACGAAACGACGGGAACCATTCCGGTGGAACTGTGAGTTCCACGGCCATGTTCCACAGACAGCACCATGTTCCACGGCCCGTGGATGCGTCCATGGAACAGCCAGCAGAAAGAGTGGCTGGCTGGTCATGAACCACGACCAGTTCCACGGCTAACAGAGGGTTCCACGGACCGTGAAGCTGTCCGTGGAAGTCCCACTCGGCTGAACCCCTCCAAGTCTTTAAATGTTAAGTCCACTTCATTTTATTCATTCTCATCCACGACTTCAACCTCTCCACACCTCTAGAAACTTCTAAACATTTCTTCCACAAGAAAACTAAGTGAATCAAGGATCAACAACAAGAAATCAAGAGAATCAAGCTTAAGAAACTCCATTAAAGCTACCAAAGTCAAGGAATTCCAAGAGAGAAGAAATAGGGTTTGGTGCTAGAGGGTGTATTATCATTCAAGGTGTATTCCTCCACCATTTGAGGTGAGTTTCACAAACTTTACATGTTATTTGAAGTATTATTAAGATGAAACACTTAGATTATGAAAGAGTATGGAAAATGGATTATAAATTGGTGAATAATGTCATTGTTGAATAGTAGTTAAGGTGAATCATGAAAATGATTATGTGGAGATTCTGAATGTGTTATAAATGATATTTAGAGCATGGAATAAGTATTATAAGTGAACAAATGTGATGATGAACCTTAGTCATGAATATGGAGGATTTAGGTGAAATTATGAAATGCGAATCATGGAAATGAATGACGATTGTTGTTAGCGATATTGTGATAGATGCTATGGGTGTTGGAGGTTAATATGGAATATGGCGGAAAGTAGTATAAACAAAGGAAACGCTGCCCAATTTTCTTTAGCCTTAAGAGGCATGGTTTTATAATTGCCTAGCTAACGACGAAACGGATTCTCTTGAAGGTAAAGGCGAGGACGTTAAAGGAGGACGAGCAAGTTGCAAAGTAATTAAACGACAAAGGTATGTGAGGCATTACCCTTCCTTCTAAGGCATGAATCTTATGCATGATTTTCCTCTTCCTTCACGAATCTTCTACGTTCCTAGAGATGAAAAGTCTAAGTTCATGAGTAGCGAGACTGGATAAAAAAATACGCTATGAATGTAATAAAGACTCTAGAGACCACGATATGATGTTCTTACGCGATCAATAATGATGATCACGATCCATTGGCATTCTTTCTTATATGCACTCACCTTATATTGTAAATCCTCCCAAGGTGAGATATGACGCTTATGCTCATTCCATAACATGACCGGGGGTTTACGACCTTACGTCACCCCGACATAAATATAGCCGCTCTTAAGCTTAATGTATGTATATGTATATGTAACTAAGGATGCTAGACTATGGTAAAATTATGAGAAGCCGATATGTCCATGAAATGAATGTTAATGATGACCGAGATATGAATTGCATGGTATGTGTGATAATGTGATTCCACCGCGCCTAATTGGCCGGACACGTCACCGCTACGGCGGGTCGCTTATGATTCCACCGCGCCTAATTGGCCGGACATGTCACCGCTACGGCGGGCTGCTATGATTCCACCGCACCGAGAAAAGGGCGGACATGTCACCACTAGTGGGCTGCATGGGATGGTTACCCGGACGCGGGTAACGGTATGATGATGTATGATTGATGTGACGATGCTTGCATGCTATGATAATGTATGTGATGTATTTATGTATGATGTATGTACATGAAACTGGTTCATATGTAAAGAGTGTACAGGTTATACCCTCATCTCATGACTTATGATTTCCGCATTATGTTTATTTCACTCCCCGCCTTATATACTCGGTATAATGTTCGTACGACGTCCTTTCTTCGGACGCCGTGTTCATGCCCACAGTAGGCGGGGGAGACGGTGATCCCTAGGAGCCGCGTGGGCGAACCGTGAGCACTCCATCGTCCGGAGGTGCTATTGATTATTCTTTTGGTATATATTTGTATATTCATATTTTTGGGCATGACGGGGTCATGTCCCGTCCATATGTTTAGTACTCTAGTAGAGGCTCGTAGATGCGCATGTGTGGGTAGTATGGTATGATCTCCATGTATATGTATGTGCATATGTGTATATACTATTTTGATGGTCTAAAGGTTTATGTTTATACAAAAATCATTAAGTTTCCAATAATGATATGTTTCCATGAAATTGAACGCATATATTATGTATGAAAGGTTATGGGTAATGGGACGAGTGGTGTTCGGTGGTTAGCCCCGGATACCCGTCGCGGCCCATAGTTCGGGTCGTGACACTAAGCTAATCCGAACTTACGTCTCGACTCCTCACGATCTACAATAATATCATTAGGTATCAACCATTAGCCATAACACTTAAGAATCCAATTCCAAATTAACACTTTGTCTACAAAAATTTCGGCAAAAGATTTCCCCTATAACTTCATCATCCCCGAGAATTCAACTCGGCCAAATCAACAACAACCAAACCAACAACCATACTAACAATATCCATAAGTGATTCAAAACGCATTCTAACATTAATAATTCCTTTCTACACAATTCGACAACATTTCATTTATACTCAAATAATCTACATACGATCAATTCAATACCAATGCTCATATATTCGATTACTAATCCGCAACCATTCAAACATGATTTAGGAACATTCCAAAAAATACATACAATATTCAAAACAACCCAAACATTAGGCCATTCCACCCGAAATCCTTCAAATACATTAGGAACATCAATAACACATTTTCTTCTCCCAAATTCATACACTATATCCACAATTCCATACGTTAGCAACATCATTTCTCATCGATACATGAAACTATATTAGAATCACTTTGGGTTCTAAATCAGCCCACAAACATTTACAACTTCACTTTAAGTCATCAAACCTTCATTTTCATCACATAATCCATAACAACAACAACTAACATACCAAGTAATTTAATTCATCATTCTTACTCAACACAACATATATGCACGGCCACAACTCCCATACCATAACTTCATGAATTTCATCCGTTTCAACATAGCACAACACACACAACCATCCATAAAACATGTAGGAAATGATAGAATCTTACCTTCTCCCTTCAATTCCTCTTCTCGGCTAGGACCCTCCATAGCTAAAACGAATGGTTTCCTTGTTCCAACAACTACTCCACGTTGTAGAGGACCTTCCAATTAGTAGAAAATCTTGAAGGAAATAATTTTTCTTGACCAAGTTTTCCATGGCCATGTTCGGCCATACCTTGGCCGATTCTCTCTTCTCCCTTTTTTTTTTTCTATCTCTCTTGAGTTTTCTAAATATGGAAGGATGAGTTGCCTTGTTAAATCATCACTTATATATATATATACATATGTGGCACATGGCCGGTCATGTGCCCTTTATTTTTCTCAATTTTTCTCCAATTTTCTAGAAATTTCCTTAAGTCACAAAAGATGAATATTAGTCTTGCTTCATGACTTGTACCCACATGTACATATACTTGGCTCCCACAAATATGTAGTGTACACATGTGCCATTTCATGGCATGAAAATATTGGCCAAGTTAGGGTGGGGCCCACGGCCACTTTGGCCATTTGGCCACTTCATGAAATTATTTTTCCCAACTTTTAGCCTCCAATTTTTTTCCTTATTCCAAATTTACCCTTAATTCTCCATACCAATAAAAAGACAAATAAACAACTTGTGCATTCTTTAACAAAACTGAAAAAAATACCTTGTCCTCAACTTTCCGCCATTAACTCGAAATATCCGAATGTACAAAATGCGAGGTATAACATCCTTCCCCCCTTTAGAACATTTGTTCTCAAATGTTCAAATAGTCTCTGAGGTTTTCTAAGGACCTTGGGGGTTTCCTTTATTACCACACATACCGCATATAATCTCATTTATCGATTATATCTCTTCTTCATATCCTTCCTCAACTTCTCAAGGTTATCTCTTCCCTTATTGTTTCGCCACACGAACTCGGACCCTTATAATCGTAGCACAAGCACCTATGACTTTGCATCTTATTGTCAATAACTCTATCAAATTCCAATCTATAGAATTTACGGGGTGTAATATCCTTTTTTCCTTAGGAACCGTTATTTTCCTTAGGGTTCAATTATCAGTTACTAAATCCTACCTTAAGACATACGTCCGTCTCTTCTCGTTCTTACTTAATTCCTTCATTGCCTGCAATCCACTTTTTCCGCTTCCTTGCCTTCAAGTATTTGACCGGACTTTAGCTAACATTTCACTCTTACCCGAATCTTTGTCTCCATTACTGTAGCCTTGAATTATCATGCCATAGCCATCTATCGACCTACAGTACTCCCTTTTTCTTGTTCCCTTGCTCACATCTCCGATTTCACCATATTAACGGTCCTTTCGTTAGCTTTTCCTTGGTAGCTTTCCGATGCCGACTTTGTATCATCATAGTTGGGTATAGCTTTACGTTGATACTTCCCGTGATTCCATAGCATATATTCTCACGTTTGGATTACTTAGTGGTCTATAACCTTCTTCTAACATCCGGTGGACTCTTTTATTTTCATTCATGAGAGCAAAGATTCTCTCTTCCTTCAAAATTTTTCCCAACTACTCCTCGTTGTTCCTTTTTATTCCAACTGTCACCATTATTCCGAATGTCCTTTTGGGTTCATTCCTCTTTGCCGACATCCTTTCTGTGCCTTTAGCTCGGAGATCTTTCTCGCTCTTCACTCTCCTGTCCCGCATTATGTTGCAATCTCTGCAAGAATACGCGAAGGCTTTCAGATTAGCCCAAGAAATACCTCAGCGTCGCTTTACTAATCCTTACGCTCTACCTTGTTTTCCCTTCTCTTGTCTTACCTCCGGTATCGAGACAGACTCTTAGTCCAACCACAGCCATGCCTCGTCCGTCCTCAGCACTAACTCTATCGTAGTAATTGGCTTAGACCATCGTTACATTTTTCTGTAGTATACCCGAAATATCACAACTGCATTGTCCTTGCTAAACCTTCACTCTTCTTACCAAATACTTACTTAGTCCTATTCTTAGCATACCAATACTGACAGGTAGCGTCACTATCCTCGTACAACTTGTATAGTATGTGTTCAATCTTAGACATAGTCCTTTCATCCTCTGGCTCGTCCTGCTCTGCATATCTTGTTCATACCAAAACCCGCTCGTTCTCTTTTATCATATTCCTTTCCCTTCCTTTAATCGCTCTTGATTCCCTCGCTTCTCACCATAAAGGGTTTTCTATTCTTTCTTCCTTAATACTGACAAGTTGCGACGGCATTAGCGGACACCTTCATAGCCAACATCCTAGCCCTTAATCTAGCTTGGCATCGCTATCCTTCCTATTACCTCTCATGTTATCCAATACCATCCTCTTTTCCTACTCTTTCTCTTCATACACGCCCATTTTCTAACGTCCGGTCATCCAAAATCTCTGTAAAAACTTCTCACACTGCCTTAAATACCATCCTAACTTTCATCCACTTATTGCTGGTTTTCCGATCTCATTAACTTATTTCAGTACGGGGGTCTCATTGTAGCTCAAACATCCATATCCAACACATTACCATGTTGATTGTTTCCATCTCGCCTTTGCATTTCTCTCACCCGCTTCCCCCCTTTAGGGGTGTACTTATACCATTATCCGTTTATATTTTGCCCCATGTCCTTATTTCAAATCTCAATTAGGCAATACTCTTGCTTCGACAATTAGTATCCAAATTCTTTCGGAATATTATCTTTACCCCAACCTATCTCGGGTGCTTCTTTTGGTATCCCCTTGTTGTTCCTCCCGTTTATGCCTATCTTCTATTCCGCACACGAGGAATCTTATGCTACCTCTGTGTCATACAGGACACTATACTCCTATATAGTCCTTCCCTCATTTTCAAAACGCATTATGTTCGTCCACGTTTATCCGTATCAGACCAGTCATCTTCTAGAACTCATTCTACCTTGTTTCTTATCTTCCTATAACTTGGCTTTTCACCGCTCCATCGCTTTTCACCGCTCCATCACTTTATGGCACTCGTATCCTCCGTTATACACGTTATAACCTATTACTACACTATTGTCTCGCTTCCTTCTTATTCCTTCCTTCCATTAACTCTCTCTTTTCACCGACCTAATCCACCCCGTCCTACTCGACCTCTTAAGGTTTCTCGCCCACGGGTTCAAATTTTCCTTAGATTAATCTAGCTTCCCGTTTACCTCTTACGTCTGAATTTGTAAGACTGTCAGAAAACTTCCCAGGGGGGGTCACCCATCCCAAAATTTCTCTCACTCCAGCACGCTTAACTTTAAAACTTTGATGAAATACGACGCTTTAACGCTGGTATGATCGCGTCCACCTCACCGCATAACCTTCGTCACACAATCTAGGGTAAATTGAGATCCCAAAGATATCTCAAAACGTCCTCACAACACGCTTCCCCCGCTGTTTTAGCCATACATTCCTACCCGTCACAATTCCTTTCCTTCATACCCTTGTCTTAATCGTATCATTACTTCCCCTGACTCTAATCTCATCATATTTTTCTCCTACCTATTGGCTCAGTCGGTGCCTTAACATATTACTCTATCCGAACCTACCAGCCCTTCCTAATCGTCTTTTGGTATCACAAATCCGTTCCAAATTCCTTGTTACCATATCTTCATCGACCTCCTATTTACTATTATCACAAATTTCGCGGTTAACTTATTCTTCCAAGAGGGCAGCCGCACCTACGGCTCGGTCAAATCCCATCGTTACTATTGACACGACCCTTTCCAAGCATATTCCAGACTTTCATCTCATTCTCGTATTATTTCTAGAAAAATTTCGACAGAGTTTCCTCTGTATTTCTTACTATCCAAAACCTGCACGGAGGAAATACCAACAAGGCCTCACGGAAAATATCATCACATACATATATCATATCATATCGTATCGTGTCACAAACGCGCACCGGGCTCTCAATATTCATAAAAGTCTGAAAATAATGGACTTAACTCATATGCTCAACACAACTGCACGTGTTACCCTTTCTTATTTACTTTTCCTTTTCAAACTTTTCAACTTTACATTTCAATCGTACGTCAATACCTTACTTGACATATATCTTCCGTACCTTTTCTTACCTGCGTGCTCTGTAACTTCCAATACCGCTAATCGCTTTCTCCTGTCGGCGTCATTCTTCTGCTGAAACCAAAGGTTAGCATAAGATATCTCATTTCCTATGACTTGGCTCTATGGCACGATCTAAGAGATGAAAGAAGAGTAACCATCCTAGATGCCCGTAGCCTCCCGTTTATAAATGTGGCCGGCTTCACACCATAAACGAGACTCTACCGGATACGACTTTACGACAACCCCTAGACGAACCGCTTCGATACCAATTTGTCACACCCTTAATCCGATAGGGTGTGATGGGCACCCGGCCCTTATTTAGGGCCGAGCGAACCCGCTGACTCTCGTAGTACTCGTAACCATGCTGGCCCTCAAATCATAACACAAATACACAATGAAAGTTTTTCGAAGAACAATATACTTTTTACCTTTCTCGAATCAAATAAAATCTGTAACATATAAAACTTATAATACAATGCGTAATAAAACATCGGCTTACATAGCCGCTTACATAACCGACATCTTATACCCACGACACTGTCTGCAAAGTCTCTAACACGGAACATGAAACCATAACGCAATACTCTGACTTGGCAAAGACTCCGAGAAAATGGAGCTCGCCAATCCCGCCCGGAACATCTTCTACTACTATCTTCACTCATCCGGTGTACCGCGCGGTATGAAACGCAACCCCCGAAGAGAGGGGGTCAGTACGGAATATGTACTGAGTATGTAAAGCATGAAATACAATAAGCAGGA
Source organism: Lycium ferocissimum (assembly GCF_029784015.1). Lineage (NCBI taxonomy): Eukaryota > Viridiplantae > Streptophyta > Magnoliopsida > Solanales > Solanaceae > Lycium > Lycium ferocissimum. Next base: position 15,675 of record NW_026713724.1, on the reverse strand, counting down.
TCATACTGAAGTAAAGAGTATCAAAAATCATAAGACTTGCTTTTAAAAACATAAATCATGCATGTCAATTTCATACAACCATTGTAAGAACATATAGCGTGTCCCGACCCTCTATGGAGGGACTCGGTGCGTAAAATCATAATATGCATATATAAAGTGTACATATAACGTGTCCCGGCCCTCTAATGAGGGACGCGGTAAGTAAAATCATATCATCATCATGTATGCATGCATGTACATATATATACATATACCGTACCCGGCCCTCTAGGGAGGGACTCGGTGAATAGCGTGTCCCGGCCCCGCTAGCAAGAGACTCGGTATGCCATCCTGGCCTCCATCCCCATCACATCATATATATATATATATATATATATATATAGCGTGTCCCGGCCCTCTAGTGAGGGACTCGGTGAATAATGCAGTGGAGTTGCACGAATGCGTGTCCCCGGCCCGGGTCTCAGTGAAAGACATATTGAGCTTCGCACGAGCAGAGTAGTGAGAAACCATATGCACATAAATCATTTCCAGAGACTCAATGAAGTAATCATAAACGAATCGTCATTTGAAAATCGGGACAAAAGTTACATCAAAAATCTTTCGGACGTTACTCGGAAACATATCAAACATCATAAGCATATACTAAAACCGTAGGGATCATAGTCATGTGTCAAATCAATTCGAGCCGCCTCGGAAAGTTACAAACATTATTCACTTTAGGACTTTCTACGAACATATCGAAGCGATCCGAGCCTTTCTGTGAAAGTTACGGACGTTCGTAGTTTCGGAATAGTTTAGGAACAAAACTCTTTTGAAAACAAAACCTTTACGAAACTTTTGAAATTAAATTATACAAGTGACATAAGGACCATGATTCGACCACATTAAGAATACGAATATCAAGAAGCCAATAAGAATCATACACATGCTCGGATCACCGGAATAGAATTACCTCGAGATTCGTGTCATAACTTACCTTCAACTAAGACATGCCAAAGAAAGAAAGGTTGAGCTTTACATACCTTAGCCGCTTCCTAAGCTAATCCGAACTTAAGTCTCGACTCCTCACGATCTACAATAATATCATTAGGTATCAACCATTAGCCATAACACTTGAGAATCCAATTCCAAATTAACACTTTGTCTACAAAAATTTCGGCAAAGATTTCCCCTATAACTTCAACATCCCCGAGAATTCAACTCGGCCAAATCAACAACAACCAAACCAACAACCATACTAACAATATCCATAAGTGATTCAAAACGTATTCTAACATTAATAATTCCTTTCTACACAATTCGACAACATTTCGTTTATATTCAAATAAACTACATACGATTATTTCAATACCAATGCTCACATATTCAATTACTAATCCGCAACCATTCAAACAAGATTAAAGAACATTCCAAGCAATCCATACAATATTCCAAACAACCCAAACATTAGGCCATTCCACCCGAAATCCTTCAACTACATTAGGAACATCAATAACACATTTTCTTCTCCCAAATTCATACACTATATCCACAATTCCATACGTTAGCAACATCATTTCTCATCGATACATGAAACTATATTAGAATCACTTTGGGTTCTAAATCAGCCCACAAACATTTACAACTTCACTTTAAGTCATCAAACCTTCATTTTCATCACATAATCCATAACAACAACACCTAACATACCAAGTAATTTAATTCATCATTCTTACTCAACACAACATATATGCACGGCCACAACTCCCATACCATAACTTCATGAATTTCATCCGTTTCAACATAGCACAACACACACAACCATCCATAAAACATGTAGGAAAGGATAGAATCTTACCTTCTCCCTTCAATTCCTCTTCTCAGCTAGGACCCTCCATAGCTAAAACGAATGGTTTCCTTGTTCCATCAACTATTCTACGTCGTAGAGGACCTTCCAATTAGTAGAAAAGCTTGAAGGAAATAATTTTTCTTGACCAAGTTTTCCATGGCCATGTTCGGCCATACCTTGGCCGACTCTCTCTTCTCCCTTTTTTTTTTCTATCTCTCTTGAGTTTTCTAAATATGGAAGGATGAGTTGCCTTGTTAAATCATCAGTTATATATATATATACATATGTGGCACATGGCCGGTCATGTGCCCTTTATTTTTCTCTATTTTTCTCCAATTTTCTAGAAATTTCCTTAAGTCACAAATGATGAATATTAGTCTTGCTTCATGACTTGTACCCACATGTACATATACTTGGCTCCCACAAATATGTAGTGTACACATGTGCCATTTCATGGCATGAAAATATTGGCCAAGTTAGGGTGGGGCCCACGGCCACTTTGGCCATTTGGCCACTTCATGAAATATTTTGTTTCCACTCTTAGCCCTTAATTTTTCTTATTCCAAATTTACCCTTAATGCTCCATATCCAAAAAAAATGAATATGCAACTCATACATTCTTAACAAAATCGAAAAAAATATCACCTTGTCCTTAACTTCCCTCCATTAACTCGAAATGTCCAAATGTACAAAATGCGAGGTATAACACCCCTTAATCCTCAAAGTGCCATCGGAATCAATCAAGGCCTCTTTAGCCTCACCCCTCAAAACCCTATCTCGAGTCTTGCTCAACTGAGCATCCTCAAACTGATGAGTCCTGATCTGATCCAATAAATACGATCTCGCCTCTACACAAGCCAAAACCATTCCTGGGGATGAAATATCAAGGCGAACGAAACTGTTGGCCAGAGTCTGAACCTCCATGGCCAACGAATGCTCGAAAATAATCAAATGAGCTAGACTCCTTATACCCACGGCCTTGCGATTCAAGGCATCAGCCACAACATTGGCTTTCCTGGAATGACAAAGAATAGAGATGTCATAGTCCTTCAAGAGCTCCATCCATCGGCGCTGCCTAGAATTAAGATCTCTCTGGGTAAACACATGCTGAAGGGTACGGTGATCGGTGAAAACCTCACTATGGACGCCGTACAAATAATGCCTCCAAATCTTCAAAGCAAAGACCACAGCCAACAACTTCAAATCATAGGTAGGGTAATTCTTCTCATAGATCATTAACTAACGGGAAGTATAAACTATCACTCTACCCTCCTGCATCAACACATGACCTAAACCCATACAAGATGCATCACAATAGACCGCAAAATCCTTACCCTCCATGGGTAATGCTAAGATCGAGGCTGAAGTCAAAAGAATCTTAAGCTTTTGAAAGCTCTCCTCACAATTATCGGACCACTGGAAGAGAACATCCTTCTTAGTCAATCCTAGTCAAGGACGAAGTAATAGCAAAGAAAACCCTTCACAAAGTGGCGGTAGTAGCTGGCCAAACCCACAAAACTATGAACCTCGACGACGAGCTGGGCTGGCCCAACCCCTCACAGCCTCAATTTTCTATGGATCAACCATAATCCCATCCTTAGACACAACATAGCCCAAGAATGCCACAGACTCCAACCAAAACTTACACTTTGAAAACTTAACAAACAAGCTATTCTTCTTTTACAGCCTAAGAACAGTATGAAGATGGCTCTCATGCTCTTCTCTACTCTTGGAATACACCAAGATATGATTAATAAACATAATCATGGAGGAGTCAAGAAATGGCCTAAAGATGCCATTCATCAAAGTCATAAATGCAGTCGGGGCATTGGTAAGCCCAAATGACATCACCAGGAACTCATAGTGTCTATATCTCGTCTGAAATGCTGTCTTTGAATATCCTCAGCCCTGATCCTCAACTGGTGGTAGCCTGAATGCAAGTCAATCTTCGAAAACACTGAAGCACCCTGAAGCTGGTCAAACAGATCATTAATATGAGACATAGGGCACTTGTTTCGAATATTAACCTTGTTCAACTGGCTATAATGAATGCACATGCTCATGGTTCCATCTTTCTTCTTCCCAAATAACACAGGAGCACCCCAAAAGGAGGCACTCGGTCTAATGAATGCCATGTTCAATAAATCCTGCAACTGCTCCTTAAGCTCCCTCAACTCAACCGGTGCCATCCGATATGGCGGAATAAAAATAGGGCGAATGCCTGGATCCAAATCAATGCAGAAGTCAATGTTGCGATAGGGTGGTATACCCGGCAAATCGATCGGGAATACCTCCGCGAACTCGCTCAGGATAAGAATGAACTTAAGGGGTGGAGATGCAACCATCGTGTCACGCACTTGAGCTAGATAAGCTAAACACCCTTTATTGACTAATTTCTTCACCTGAAGAAAGGAAATGATCTTCTTCGGAGCGGGACTAGGAGTACCCCTTCACTCAAGTTTAGGAATGCCCGGCATGGCTAAAGTAATTGTCTTGGTGTGACAGTCCAAGATCGCGTGATAAGGAGAAAGCCAGGTCACACCCAAGATAATGTCAAAATCCATCATATCAAGAATCATCAAATCTACCCAAGTGTCATACCCCATAAAAGTAACCAAACACAACCGATAAACTCGATCAGCCACAACAGAATCTCCAATTAGAGTAGACACATGAATAGGTACAACTATGCTCTCATAAGACAAATCCCAATCAACGGCATGATATGCAGACATATACGAATAAGTGGATCCAGGATCAAATAACACAGATGCTGCTCTATGACGGACAAAAATGGTACCTAAAATAACAGCATCTGAGGCCTCTGCCTCGGGCCTACCTGAAAATGAGTAACAATGAGCCCCACCACATCCAGTCTGAGATCTCCTCGCGCACTCTGGGACCCACCTCTAGCTGCTTGGGATCCACCTCTAGAACCCTGAGAACTACCGCGGCCTGACTGAGCACCGCCCCTCTGAGAAGCACCACCTCGACCACCAGACTATGTCGGAGTCCTCTGTGGCTGATAATCCTACCTGGCTTGGGGATATCTCCTAGAAATATGCTCAACCTCTCCATATGCAAAATAGCCCTGAGAGGGCGGAGACTGATAAACTAAAGCTGAGGACCCGGCTGAAACAACCCTGTCTATCGGTCGAGAAAATGAGCTCTTAGGAGCTCTCTACCTGAGTATCTCACTGGAGGATGCCTGCAAATCTGAGTGCACAGGGCGGCCCGAATATTGTTGATACGGCCTAGAAGACTGACCGGCGCCCCTTGAACTATAACCACCATACCCAATCTGACGCTGCCTCTTCTCATCACCATCTCCAAATGCACGGGCCTTAGCGGCCTCAACCAAAGAAGCATGCTCAACAATGGACTTGAAGGAAGACTCCATAGCCTCCATTTGAGGGCCAGGAATCTGAAGAGAACCAACTAGCCCACCAATAAAATGCCTAATCCTGTCAGGCTCTATAGGGATCAAGGGAGTGGAATAACCGGCCAGACATAGATAGCGGGTCACATAGGCCTCCACAGACATACCCCTCTGCGGAAGATGTAGAAACTCCTCCCTTCCCGCCTCTCTTAAAGATCGGGGCACATACTTCTCAAGAAAGACCCGGTAGAGCTGAGTCTAAGTCAGGGGAGTATGCAAGCAACAAACTACCTCTACCAAGTCTTTGCGTCGCCGCAAAACTGGTAGGACATATAGTCAACTCTATAGGACTCTATGAACCCCATCCTATGTAGTAACTCATGCATATCCAAGATGAACTCATAAGCATCCTCTGCAGAAGTACCCAAAACCTCGGCGGCTCCAACTTCCTAAACCTCTCAACAAGATCCTGATCAGTCACAATCATAATAGAGCCGTCCACAGGCCTAAGATCATCACCTGGTGCTGGCACTGCATCAATACGAGGAGCCATAGCTGTAGTGGGGTGTGCTACTCGAGTAGGTTTTTGCTCAGGGGACTGCGCTCTAACTCTGGTCTACGAACCTCCGCCCGGAGTAGTAACGCCAGCGGCAACTTGCTAGGCATCCAGATGGAGTAGAACACGGGTCATAGTATCCTGCATAGTCTAATAAAAAGTAATCTCAGGCCATGTCTGTGTTGGGGCCACATCCTCCTAGACGGCTTGGTCTCGATCCTGCTAATCCTCAGGCTCTGGAGTTGGAGATCTCTCGCGCCGCTATCCTATCACAGGAGCCCTACCCTTGGTTGGGGCAGCCCCGCGGCCTCTAGCTCTACCAGCCCTTTGGTGCCAACTGTAGCTGCGGGCTTTGGCACATGATTTCGGGCTATCGTAGCTTGAGGCCTCACCATATGTGAAAGAAGAGATAAGAGTCAGATACCAATTTGATTGTTCCAGATACCAATTAGAATAAAGTAGCATAAAAGAATTAAAGAAAGTGAGATTTCCTAAATGTCCTATAGCCTTTCACGAATAAGTACAGAGCTCATAGTACCGATCCACGAGATTCTACTACACACGCTCTTGTATTATAGACCGGGTAACCTAGGACTCTAATACTAACTTGTCACAACCCAACTTAGCTAAGTCATGCTGACACTTCGATAAGAGAACCCTCAACCCAACGATAGTAAAAACGTAAATAAATAATTAAATAAGCGAAAGAGAATAAATCACGTAAGTCTGATGATAATAACATAGAAAAAGTGCGAAAATAAGGAAATACGCTCCAGATTCTGGTCTAATCCATACAAGAGCATCTAACTAGGAATATACAAGTCTGGAATATCAATTATACATCAAGTCTGAATATGTGTTAGAATGGAAAATAAGACATAAACAAGAAGAATCTTCAAAGCAACGGACGTCTCGTGCTCACCCTGTAGACTCCAAGCAAATCTCGGAGCGACTTCAGCCACGACACACAGAAGCAGATCCAACCTGAAATTCTACATTCATAACACAATGCAGCAAGTGCAAGTCGGCACAAAACCACAGTACTGGTAGATATCATAGGCCGACTAAGTGCAAAAATAAGGAAATACACTCCAGAGTCTGGTCTAATGCATACAAGAGCATCAAACTAAGAATATAAAAGTCTGGAATATCAACAATACATCAAGTCTGAATATGTCTCAGAATGGAAAATAAGACATAAACAAGAAGAATCTTCAAGGCAACGAACGTCCCGTGCTCACCCTGTAGACTTCAAGCAAATCTTTGAGTGACTATCAACCACGACAAACAGAAGCAGATCCAACCTGAAATTCTGCATTCATAAAAGAATGCAGCAAGTGCAGGCCAATACAAAACCACAGTACTGGTAGGTATCATAGGCCGATCAACAATAGTAATTCATGATCATGGCCTGTGGTAATAGCAACTAAGCCCAGCTGTGTCAAGTCTCAATACATCCAGTTCGTGTTCGTATATCACAACTAGATCACAAGATTAGCACAAGAATATCACAAGAATAACATCAGAAATAAAAAGGTACAATGCAATGCAATAATGTATGAAATATGGATGCAATGCATATGCACCTTACACATGTACTCTGGAGATGGAACATAACATCTCGGCACCACAACCCATGGGGGACCCGTGAAGTCCATATACCTCACGGTTTCGAAAATAACCTCGGCAACCGCTACCTCACGATTCCGGCAACAACCTCCGCAATCGCTACACTCATCCTTGATTCTGAGATAACCATCGAACATAGGTCCTTACGTTACTCTCATCCAACTGAGCCTAGCTCATAATAGTGTTTCCTTGAGTATCATCAATATATCAACAGTGTATCATGAAGGATGAGAATGTTGCGTGCAATATTTGAGTTCAATGTCAATCATCAAATCAACATCGAAAGTACCACGCATGGGCACACCAACAATATCATGAAAATACTACATAATAAGCCATAGTAGATCACTATCCTCGTCTCAAGCGACCACAAGTAAGGTGCTACATTATCATGAATGAGATTAACACTAGTCACCAATGCCCAGCATGGACATAATCATAATAACAATATCACCTCATTCCTTTACTTCCTAATGACATCAATACATGATAAGTGTGCTTTCTACTTATAAAGTCACCACTAAACATCTAGTCTAGAATCATTTCATGTACTTTTGGCATGCTTTATCAATTTCAATATCAAATTTTAGTTCAATATTGAATAGCACATAACATGATTAAGCACATCATGCGGGAATTATTCATCAATGTTGTTACACCTTGGAAACTTCGCATCGTTTGCATTATAAGTAAACTAACAAAGGCCTAAGTTGTGCGGGCACTTACAAGTATGTACCTTTTTCACGAACCATTTTAGCTAAGTTGTGCGGGCACTTACCTTTTTCACCTCGGTAAGCGAACCCTCAACCCAACGATAGTAAAAACGTATATAAATAATTAAATAAGAAAAAAAGAATAAATCACATAAGTCTGACGATAATAACATAGAAAAAGTGCAGAAATATGGAAATACACACCAGAGTCTGGTCTAATCCATACAAGATCATCTAACTAGGAATATACAAGTCTGGAATATCAATAATACATCAAGTCTAAATATGCCTCAGAATGGAAAATAAGACATAAATAAGAAGAATCTTTAAGGCAAAGAAACATCTCGTGCTTACCCTGTAGATTCTAAGAAAATCTTGGAGCGACTATCAGCCACGACAAACTGAAGTGAATCCAACCTAAAATTCTGCATTCATACAAAAATGCAACAAGTGCAAGTCAGTACAAAACCACAGTACTGGTAGATATCATATGCCGACTAAGTTTAGCTAGCATAATCCAGACAATAAAGTAAGATAAGTAGATAAATCGATATGTATAAGTCAAACACAAACCAGAATCAAGTACACGTCATCACCGAGGTTGTAGCATCTAAACCCAAATGTGCCAAGCCTCAATGTATCCAGTCCAATCCAAATAACACAAGTAAATCACCAGATCATCACGATATAAGCCATAATGCAATGCAATGCAATAATATATAAATGCAACTGCAATGCAGTGCTGTGTACACATGTACTCCAGACGAAAGTACCGACGTCTCAGTAGCAGAACCCATAGGGAACCCGTGAAGTCCATGTGCGACTCGTTTCAAATCTTTGCCCAACGGTAACGAGACTCCAAATCTTTGCCCATGGAGGATCTTCATAAGCACAACCCATAGGGGACTCGCCGAGTCCATGTACCTCACAGTCCGGCGATAACCTGGATACCGCTACCACACAACTACGATTCCGAAACAACCATCGGATATCAGACCTCATGTAACTCTCATCCAAACTGAGCCCGGCTCATCACAGTGTTTCCTCAAGTATCATCAATGTATCAATAGTATATCATGAAGGATGAGAATGCGTGCAATGAATGAGTTCAACATCAATTATTAGATAAACTATCACAAGCACTAAGCATGGGTACGCCAACAATATCATGAAAAGACTACACAAGTCATATAGAACACTATTTCGTATCAAACATCACAAATAAGATACTACAATATCATGATCAAGATGTATCAGTAGTCTCCAAAATCTACTATCATCAAGTGGCATCAAACCAACAATAATAGAACAAATCAAATCACAACACAACAGGGAGGCTAACCCCAATCACACAACAGGGCCCAAACTAAGATAATATCGAACCCAATTTCATAGCCGAAGGTTTACATGCTTTCTCTAACAATATCGTCTACATATATGCTTCACTAAATGAAGTCTCACCATAGGGTAAACCGTAACCTACCTGAAAGGCCTAATAGAAATAACACCAACAATCACTCCTTAGCCTTTCCTTTCTGCTGAGCCTCAATATGAAGAGTGTCTAAGCATATTCGAATCATGGAATTACAATCAAGAAGAACTTCAAAACCAACCCTACTTCTATCAAGACCCAAATCTCTAACCTATGGAATAGGGTTTATGAACTAGAATGGTGAAATTAGGGATCTAAAGGTTCCAACATGAAATTAAACCTCTAGATAATCAATTCCCATCATTAGCAAGCTAGAATAATCAACAATTCACTCTAATTCGGATTCTAGGCAAAACCCTCAAATTTGGGTATAAACCCTAACTCCTAAATCCATAATTTAGCATCAATTCAATGCTTAATGAAGATAACCCAACCAACAAATCATGATTTAGAAGCCTAAATAGAATGTTCATTAACCCACTTTAATCTTCATTACTAATGAACTAACAAGAAAAAGGGATTCTAAGATGATTAGGGACAATGAAATAGCAAAGAGATTAGAAGGACTTACCACCAAGAATCCTCTAGAATTTCTCCCAAAAGCTCAATTTTCGGAATAGTAATACACACTTAATGAATATAACAGGCCCGATATTGATACGGCGGCAGCGAGATAGCTACGGCGGTAGTGCCCTGACGTCTACTCAGACCGCCAAGATGGTTGAGCTACAAAAGCAGTGGGCCACTATAGCGGCCAATACCATTGCTATGGCAGTAATGGTGCCACCAGGGCGGACACCAGCACAGATTTTTCCCGAAATAAACACAATCTCAATCCAAAATCCCGACTAATACCCGAGGCCATCTGCTCATAAACTACAAACATAAAAACACGCTACGAACACACTCGTTCCTCAGAATTCCCAACGGAGGTCTCGTTAACCGAATCAACCCCCGATACCTCAATTCCAACTTTCAAACCCAAGTCCCAAAATGCACTCAAGTGCATTGAGAATTGAATCAGATATACACACAAGTTCTAAAAGACCATCCGGACCTCTCGAAATCGACAGATTACCGAAAATGGTCTGTTTACCTAAAAGTCAACTTTGAGTCAACTTTTTTTCACTTTAAACCCAAATTTCACAAAAAGTCACTCGAATAAAATCTAAACACCTCGGGAAGCATGTCAACTGCCCCCTCGGGTTGAAAGTGTCGAAAAGAGTATAACGACCAAGCGGGTCATTACAACATTACGATTTCAGAGTTAAATGAATAGGCAGAAGCAAGTTCATTGAAGGTTAGAACTTGTATCATATTTTTGGGAAGATATCACATTATTTGTGCTATACATTGTTTAGCATTAGCTTGAGAAGGAGTTATAGGGCTCTTTAGATGGTTAATGATGGTTTACATAAGTGTCAAGAAGGTATCATAAGGATTGGAGGTCAAACGAATCGAAAAAAATACATTTTGGCGAAAAATGGAGTTTATGGGCAGATTGCGGCTGCATACTGAGTTTGTTGTATAGCATACTGGCAGCAAACTTTCCATTTTGGCTGAGCTCACTGCCCGACATCACCCCCATGTTGTGTAGGGAGTATGCGGCTGTTACACTTCGGACATTTCATATCATTGGGCTATGAATAGACTAATGCAAGCTTGAGTGGACATGAAGTCCATATGAATTTAAGGAGGGTATTTGGCAGCTTTAAGGTGCATACGACAAGATTTTGAAGTTATATGAATTGGTGAAACTAAGTTCGTCGAAGGAAGTAAAGTATAAGTCGTGTGGGGAGGCTTTTGCAATTATCGAGGTAATGATTGTTTAGTAATGTCTTGGGAAGGAGTTATAGGGATCCATAGATGGTTAATAAAGTATTAAACGAGTTCCAAGAAGGTTTCGCAAGGATTGGAGGTTGAACGAAGCGGCTAGAGCAAGTTTTGAGAAATTCATAATTGTACGGGCTGTATAATACGGCCCGTATAATGGTCCGTAGAATACTTACAGAGGAGAGTGAACCCTGCTAGGATTATACGGTCCAATTGTAAGGACCGTATAATTTATACGGCCCGTATAATTGGCCGTATAACCAGGTCGGGTCACTTTTTTTGTCTTTCCATATATGCAGGACCCTTATTCCAAATTTTCATTTCCTCACTTCTCCCAAACTCTTGAAAGCTCTAGAACATTCCACACACCATATTAACACAAACCCAAGGGAAATCAAGGATTATTTACCAAGAATTAAGAGAATCAAGTGTGGAGAGGCTCTCTAAGGTTTGTAGAGTTCTAGATTTCTTTGGGTAGTGAAGTTGGAGTTCCATTCAAGTGAGATACTTTGATCCAAAGTTCATCCCTACACAATAAAAGGTGAGTTTTACATCTATTTCATGTTAGTAAGAGTATTTGGTTGTGGAGTAACTTGAATGAAGGAAGGAAGAAGAATATGAAGCTCAAACATGGATTTAATGATATTCTTGAATAGTAACTTGACTTAAGTCATAGTTCTTGATATGCCATGAGTACACTCTTGTTGTAAATGACACTAACGATGTTGAGGAAGTATTATATGAAAGGGGATATGATGTGTGTTGTAGCCATGATTATGGATGATTTTGAAAGGGAGTCTCGAGAATTAAACAAAGCTTAATTTGAAGAAATCTATTGATTATGATATTATGGGTGTTGTTGTCAATGTTTGGGAGTTTTTTAGTATATGGAGAAGGTTGACAAAACAAAGGAATGCAGCCCAATTTTCGTTAGCTCTTAGTCACTTTAGTTTAGACTTAAGCATGTTTTAAATGATCTAATTTAGTACGAATTCTCTTGAACGTAGAGTTGCGAGATTGGAAGGATAATGTTTAGTCATCAAAAAGGCGCAAAGGTATGTTAAGGCTAGTCCTCTCTCTTTCAAAGGCATGACTCCTATATTATGATTTCCCCTCTATATTTCCATGACCTTCTTACATTCCAAAGTTGAAAGTCTAAGATTATTAAGAGTCCCTCATGAGCTAGAGACAAGATATGTTCTATGATAATGATGATAATGATGATGATGATGATGATGATGATGATGATGATCCTATTTTTCAGAGATTCCGAAGCTTATGAGATGATGCTATTATGAGTTAACAATCTTATTTCATGAATTCATTGATGTTATTTCTTGTTAGTGTCTCACCTTATAATATTAGCTCCTTTAAGGTGAGACATAGTGATGATGAATGTTCCATAATACAATCGGAGGTCACCGACCTTACGTTACTCCGATATGATTGTAGCTTTGATTGGTCTCACATGCATGCTTATTTTATATATGATTATACCGGGCCTAGTTGGCCGGCAGACACCACTACGCTGGGCGTAAGTGGACGGCTTATGGATGATGATAGTTACATCGGGCCTAATTGGCAGGCCAGTCACTAATAGTAGGTGGCGTGAGATGACTATCGTGGACGCGGGCTAGTAATGATATATGACTCAGACAGCTTACTATATATATATATGTGTGTGTGTGTGTGTGTGTGTTATGAGGTGGTTTTAAAAGTAAAAGTTAGCATGCATGGTATCCGCCTTAAGAGGCAATTATATGTGCAGGTTATCTCTTTATCTCTCTATTATGTCATTAATCATGTCTTACATACTCAGTACATTATTCGTACTGACGTCCTTTCTTTCGTGGACGCTGCGTTCATGCCCGCAGGTAGACAGGGAGACGGTCCAGATCCCTATCATTATCAGTAGATACACAGGAGCACTCCACTTCTCCTAAGTTGCCGTTTATTGGTATATGCTTTTGTGCACATATTTGGGGCATGGCGGGGTCCTGTCCCGTCCTTATGATTTTAGTACTTCATTTAGAGGCTCGTAGATACATATGTATGTAGTAGAAATCTTATGATTTCTTTAGTGTACATTTGGTATATTATCTTGTAGCCTCGTGGGCTTGTACATATATGTATATAGTGAGGAGTAATTGAAGATCATTTTATGGTAAGCTTGTTTGAGAATTGTGTTGATCTACGTTAAATATGATGATGAGTATGATGAGTGGTGCTCGGTAGGTTAGCTCCGGGTACCCGTCATGGCCCTCTGGTTGGGTCGTGACAGCGGCTGCAAGTCCAACTTGTTGGACCGCATCTTCCTCGCAATATGGGGCGGTTTTACGGCCGTTTTAATATCCAAAAGATCCCATTTTTCATATCCACTTTCCACACTTCTCTCTCCATATTATTAGAGTGTTCTTGAAGTTTCTCCATCATTTCAAAACATTCCACACCATCACAAGAGAAGATCAAACATTAAAACCCCGAGATAATCCATGGGAGATAATTATTCTTGCCTCTACTCAATGTTGTGATGAATTTGGTCTTGGAAGAAGTTGAGTGAGGTGAAGTATTCTATTGTATGCTATGTTCTTCATCTTATTTATATGATTGCGTTGACTTAAAGGTTTAGCAAATCTTGAGGGGGAAAGGAATCATAATAGAGAGGTCGCAAATTATCAAGTTGAAGTGGATGACTATGGGTTGATTTTGAAAGGGGATTTTGGATTAATTTAAGTTTAGTTTGAATTAAATCTTTTGATTAAGGTATTTTTGATGTTATTTGGGAGTTATTTTGGAATTTGGTGGAAGTAGATAAAATAGGAGAAGTGCTGCCCAAATTCTGCTAGCTCACTAATTACTCTAGTTTGAACTTATGAGTGTTTTCAAGACTTAACAATAGTATGAATCCTCTTGAATTTAGATTTACGAGCTTGGGAGGAAAAACGTTAAGTAGTTAAGGAGACGAAAAGATATGTTAAGGTTAACCCTTTCCTTCTTATGGCATGATCACTTTGATACGAACATATATGCAAATGTCCTCCATTATGACTCCATTTCTAGAAATACTAAAGCTTATAGTTCTTGATGTTCTTATGATATTATTGAACTTTGTTTCATGATTATTGATATTGTTCATTATTTTTTATCTCATCTTATGGTAATTGTTCCTTTAAGGTGAGATATAGCAATTATGATGATTCCATAATGGCAATCGGAGGTTATCGACCTTACGTCACTCCGATAGAGTTATAGCTTTCATTTGGGCTCTCATGCATTCTTTAAATATATGTATGTATTTTCTCACGTAGATGTTCACATCACTACAGTGGGTATGTCATGATGTCACCCCGGACGCGGGATGCCCCGGACGCGGGATGATGATGATATGATGATAACATGAGCCTATATGGCCGGGTGGTACGATACTATATATGTATGTATGAAAATGTTTTTTTACAAGGCAAAGCATGCATGACATCTGCCGTAAGAGGCATTCAGATGTACATGTTATTTCTCTTATCTCATGTTTCTTTTATATCTTTATTATGTTATTATTCATGCCTTACATACTCAGTACACCACTGATACGCTCAAATTACACCTATAAATGGTATAACGCGGACGTTGTCAAATATAGTAACCCAACAAGGTTGGGGTCGAATCCCACAGGGAATAGGGTGTGAAAAGGTTACTAAATTTGTAGAATGCTATGTCTAGGTCTAATGTCTTACTCCGATGATTTTGGTAAAAGTTGAGTTTTTAGTAACTAATTGCTAATTATTGCTTTGGTTGTGAATTTATGGTAAAAGAAACTAAGGTTGTGTCCCCTTTAGATAGAGTGTATGATCATGGGTATTGATCTTGATATACTTCTAATAGATCATTATATGAATGCACTTAATCACTATATGAATCTCTACTATTTCCCAATAAATAAAGATTATTTCTTTCTATGATTTTCCCAAACATAAGAAAGTAACTATGAAGAACGATTAATCATGCCAAGTAAATTCTTCTTATTCCTAAGTGAATTTATTAAACAAAGCTTAGAGCTTTGAGTTCTTGTTGTTTATTCTTACCAACCCTAATTATTTTCCCAAATAAATCAAGGTTTATGGCTTTAACCAATGTTTGCAACCATTAATTATGAATGAAGAATGAAGAATAAACAAACCCTAATAATCCATCATCTGTATATCAATCACAAACCCAATCACAAAACACCCATCAATTGGGTTCACAACCCTAGTAAGGAAAATTAGCTACTCATAGAAGAAGAAGAATAATAAGAAGTAATAGAAATCA
>NW_026713723.1:0-46269 GCF_029784015.1 Lycium ferocissimum | reverse complement strand
TGGGGGCGGGGACCCTTAGTAGCTTATCCGGCGGGCATCTTTGGAGCACTCTACTACTCCGGAGGTGCAGCTTATTGGTATATTCTTTTGTGTGCATATTGGGGCATGGCGGGGCTCTGTCCCGTCCTTATGATTTTTGTATTTCAGTTAGAGGCTCGTACATATATGTGTATGGGCAGTAGATGTCTCATGATCTTCTTAGTGTATATCATATATATCATTTTCTAGCTTCGTGGGCTTATGTATTCATAAGTTTTGAGAGATATTTGAGGATCATTTCATGATAATCTTGAGTTGGAAATGAGTTATGTTCAAGTTGAGCTTGACGATGTGTTATATCCCGTATTTTGTATAATGGGATATTCCGAGTAAGTTGCGGAAAGTTAAGGACAAGGTTATTTTTTCTCCGGTTTTGTGAAGAATGCACAAGTTGCTTGTAAGTATCATTGGCATGGAATATTAAGGGCAAATCCGGAATTTGGAAATTTGTTATTGTTCATGACTTCTTGGAGAAGCCACAAGTGGCCGTGGGCCCCACCCATATTTTGACCAATTGTTTTAAGCCATAAAAGGGGCCATGTGTTCACTTCATATTTATAGGGGGTGTATGTATATGTATAATTCATGACCATGCAAGATATATTCATCATCCAAGAAAATTCTAAAGAAAATTCTAGAAAATTGGAAAAAGAAAAAAAAAAGAAAAAGATTGCACATGGCCGGCCATGTGCTATATATATATATATATATATATATATATATATATATATATATATATATATATATATATATATGTATAAGTGGTGACAACAAGGCACAATTTATTATTCATAAGTTCTAGAAATTTCAAGAGAGAGAGAAGGAGAGAAACATGGAGAAAACATGGAGACCATTCGGCCAAGAGGGCTGGCCGAGTATGGTCCCTCAAATCTGATCAAGAAAAATTCCTTTCTCCTTGTCTCTCTACTAATTGGAAGGCCCTCGCCAACGTGGAGTAGTTGTTGGAACAAGAAAACCGTTCGTTCGTGCGAAACAAGTTCTAGCCAAGTGGAGAAGTTGATTGGAAAAGGTGAGGTTTAATTTCCTTTACATGTTTTATAGATGGTTGTGTGTGTTGTGGTATGTTGAAGTGAATGAAGCCATGAAGTTATGTTGTGGATGTTTGGCCGTGTAAGTGTGTATGGTGTAGGAAAAATGAATTAATGTTATTTAGTATTCTAGTTGATGTTGTTATGGATTTTATGTTGTAAAATGAAGGTTTAATGGTTCAAGATTGAAGTTGTAATCGTGTGGCCCGTTTGGAAGCTAATGTGATTCTAATATGCTTTCTTGAATTTAAGGAAATAATGTTGTAAACGTGTGGATTGTTGATGTAGATTATGAGTTTTGGAAGAAAGGACAATGTTATGGTTGTCATGTTGAGTTGGGAAGGTTTCGGGTACCATGGTATATTGGATGGGTTGTTGTAAATAATGTGCGGATTGTTTGAAGCATTCTTGAACTTTGTTTGAATGGTTTCGGATTAATATTTGGAATGTGTAAGCGTCGATGTTGGCTTGAATATATGTAGTTGAATTGAACATTATTGGAATGTTGACGAATGTGGGGAGAAGAGTTGTTAGTGTTAGAATGCGCTTGAATTATTATTAATGTTGTTTATAAGGTTGTTGGTATTGTTGTTGATGACTTTGGCGAGTTGAATTCTCGGGGTGGTTGTATTTATAGGGAGA
Source organism: Lycium ferocissimum (assembly GCF_029784015.1). Lineage (NCBI taxonomy): Eukaryota > Viridiplantae > Streptophyta > Magnoliopsida > Solanales > Solanaceae > Lycium > Lycium ferocissimum. The sequence continues at coordinate 44,539 of NW_026713723.1, read as the reverse complement.
TCTTTGCTTAGCCCAAATTTCGGTAAATAAGTGATGGCTTGGAAGTGGATTCTTAAGTGTTTATGACTAATGGTTAATGCCTTATGACGTTGTTGTAGATTGTTGGAAGCCCGAGACTTAAGTCTGACTAGCGTAGGGAGCAAACGAGGTATGTAAAGCTCAACCTTTCTTTCTTTGGCATGTCTTAGTCAAAAGTAAGTTATGACACGAGCCTCGTCTTGCGATCCGAGCATGTCTATGATTCTTATTTGTTTCTTGATATTCGTATTCTTAATGTAGTCGAATTATGGTTCTTATGTTTTTGAATGACTAAGTTTCAAAAGTTGCATAAAAGTTTTGTTTTCAAAAGAGCTTTGTTCTTAAATGATTCCGTAACTACGAACGAACATAACTTTTACAGAATGGCTCGGATTGCTTCGATATGTTCGTAGAAAGTCCTAAGGTGAATAAGGTCCGTAACTTTCCGAGGCGGACTCGGATTGGTTTGACGTATGACTATGATCCATATGGTTCTTCTATATGTTTTTAAGTAGCGTCCGCAAGGTATTTGATAAGATAATTGATATAACTATTGTCCCGATTTTCAAATGACGATCCGTTTAGATTACTTCATTGAGTCTCTGAAAATGATTTATGTGCATATGGTTTCTCACTACTCTGCTCGTGCCAGCCTCAATATGTCTTTCACTGCGTCCCGGGCCAGGGCATGTATTCGTGCAATTCCATTGCATTGTTCACCGCGTCCCTCACTAGAGGGCCGGGGCACGTTATATTTATCGCGTCCCTCACTAGAGAGCCGGGGCACGTTATATGGTATGATGATATGGGGGAGGCGGCCAGCATGGCATATGATGACTTCATTCACCGAGTCCCTCACTAGAGGGCCGGGTACGGTATATATATATATATATATATATATGCATGCATACATGATGATGATATGATTTTATTTACCACGTCCCTCATTAGAGGGCCGGGGCACGTTATATGTACACTTTATATAAGTACATCATGGTTTTACTCATTTACGGGACACGCTATATGTTTTTTTTACGATGATTTTATGACATTGACATGCATGATACATGTTTTCAAAGGCAAGTCTTATGATTCTTTATACTCTTTACTTCAGTATGATCCCGCTTACTGTATTTTATGCTTTACATACTCAGTACATATTCCGTACTGACCCCCTTTTCTTCGGGGGCTGCGTTTCATGCCATGCAGGTACACCCAGATGAGCTGAAGATAGTAGTAGAAGATGTTCCAGCGGGATTGGCGAGCTCCATTTTCTCCGGAGTGCTGCCGAGTCGGAGTATTATATTATGGTATCATGTTTCATGTTAGAGACTTTGCAGACAGTGTCATGTATATAGTGTGTCAGTGACGTAAGCGGCTCCGTAAGCCGATGTGTTATTGTGTGTTGCGTTACAAGTTTCATATGTATACAGATTTCCCTTGATTTGAGAAGAACGAAAAACATGTTTTTCTGAAAAGTTTACATTCTGTTTTCATTTCACGACTTAAGGGCCCAGTATGATTATGAATGTCACGAGAGTCAGCGGGTTCGCTCGGCCCTAGGTAAGGGTCAGGTGCCCATCACACCTTATCGGATTAAGGGTGTGACAAATTGGTATCAGAGCGGTTCGTCCTAGGGGTTGTCTGGAAAGTCGTGTCCAGTAGAGTCCTGTTTATGGTGAAAAACGGACCACATTTATAAACAAGAGGCTACGAGGCATTTAGGATGGTCACTCTTTTTTCACCTCGTAGATCGTGCCATAGAGCCAAGTCACAGGAAATGAGATTCCCGATACTAACTTTCAATTTCAACGGAAGAATGGCGTTGACAGAAGAAAGTGACTAGCGATATTGGGAGCCATAAAGCACGCAGGTAAGCAACGGTACGAAAGATACATGTCGGGTAAGATGTGGAAGTACGATTGAAATACAAGTTGAGAACTAAAAGGGAAAGTAAACAAGAAAGTGTAACAGGTGCCGTTTAAGTTGGGCATGCGAGGTATGTTCATTATTTTTGTACTATTGATGACAATGGGAGCCACGATATTGATATGATATGGTATGCATATATATGTTGGCCCGTGAGGCATTGTTGGTATTCCCTGTGAACAGGTTTTGAGATGGTAATAATTACAGAGGAAACTCTGCCGAAATTTTTCTGGAAATGCTACGAGAATGAGATGTAAAATTTGGCATATGTTTGGGGAAGGTCGTGTCAACAGTAATGATAGAATTTGACCAAGCCACGAGTACGGCTGACATCGAAGAAGAAGTAATTGCTGAATTGAGGATTGTAATAATTAGAAGTTCGATATCGACGTGGTGAAAGGAATTTGGAAAGGACTTGTAACCCTAAAGGATGATCCAGAAAAGAAAAAAAAGGGGGGGGGGGGGGGGGGCTGGTAAGTCGTGACGGAGCGTTATTGAAGGGTACTGACCTGATAAGCAGGGATGAGTTACGACGAGCTTATAATTAAAAGAAGTAATGGTATGCCTAAGACAAGAGTACAGAGGAAAAGAATGGTGACGGATAGGGATGTAATGCCAAGACAGCTGGTGAGAGGTGTTGTGAGGACGTTTTGGGATAGGTTAAGATCTCAACTTACCCCGGATCATGTGACGAGGGTCATGCGGTGAGGTGGACGCGATCGTACTAGCATTACGTACTGAACTTTATTAAGGTTTCAAGGTTAAGCGTGCTGGGGTGAGAGAAATATTAGGATGGGTGACCCCCCTGGGAAGTATTTTGAAAATCTTATAAAATTCAGACATAAGAAGTAAAGGGGAAGCTAGAGTAGCCTAAGGGAAATTAGAGTATGCGGAGTGGCCAGAAACCTTAAGAGGACGCGTAGGACGGGGCGGATCAAACCGGTGAAGAGGAAGGGTTAACGGAAAGAGGAAATAAGAAGAAAGTGAGACAATAATGTAGTAATAGGTTATGATGTGTGTAACTGAGGACACGAGTGTTATACCTCGCATTTTGTACGTCGGAATGACCCGAGACAATGGCGGAAAGTTAAGGACAAGGCTAGTTTCCGGCTTTGTTCTAGGATGCAAGTTGCTTATAAGTATATTGGCATGGAATATTAAGGGCAAAGTTGGAATTTGGAAATTATTATTTATGACTTGTTGAAGAAGTCTTGTGGCCATCCAAGTTGGAGTGGACTATGGCCCACATGGATGCAAAATGCATGTGATTAAAAGATGACTAAGCAAGCATGGAAGTCATCTTTGTGAATTAAGAAAATTCTAGAGAAATTGAGAAAATTGAAGAAAAATTGGAGGGAAAATAGGGGCACATGACCGGCCATGTGCCCCCTTTATTATATATATATATATATATGTGGGATTAATAACATAAGACACAAGTCATTATTCTCTACTTAGGAAATTTCAAGAAACATGGAGAAAGAAGGAGAAGGGCGGCCATGGGGTCAGTCGAACTTGCGCTTCAAGGTGGACAAGAACAATTGGTTTCTTCATGTCTTCCTACTAAGTTGAAGGTCCTCGTTAACGTGGAATAATTGTTGAAGCAAGAAAAACACTCCTCCTTGCAAGATATGTCCTAGCCGAATGGCAAAGGTGAAGGAACAAGGTATGATTCAATCTTATTTTTCACATGTTATGAATGGTTTGTGAGTGTTATGAAGTATGAAAATGAATGAAATTCATGAAAGTGTGGTGTTTGAAGTGTAGCCGTGGAGTGTAGGTGTGGCCGTGTGTTGTGTGTGTATTGTGTGGAGATAGTGAACTAAATGTGTGAAGCTTGTTTGTGTGTTGTTGTAAGGTGTGGGAATGGATGAAATGTATGAAGTTGTGTGTGTTGAGGGGCTGACCGGATGGTGGCATGTTTGTGTGGAAGAGATGGACTAATTTTATTTGATATAATTTGGTTGTCGTATTGTGAATTCTACAACGCGAAATGAAGGTTTAATGACTTATGTTGGTGTTGCAATTGTTGTGGGCTGTTTTGAAAGTCAATGTGATTTTAATATGTTTTCTCATAATTGTAAAGATCACGTTGTAATGTATGGGATTGTGGATGTAGTTCATGAATTTGGAAGGTAAAAATGTGTTGTCGTTACCCTTGTTGAACTTGGAGGAATTCGGGTAGTGTTGGATGATGAATGGGCTGATTTGAACATTTTATGGATTGTCCGAGGTGTTCTTGAATCGTGTTTGAATGGCCTCGGAATAATATTTGAACGTATGATCATTGGTGTTAGTTTGAATGTACGAAGTTTATTTGAATAAATGGAATATTGTTGACCTATGTAGAAAGGGATCGTTAATGTTAGAATGCGTTATGAATTGATTATGGATGTTGTCATTATGATTGTGGGTTTGGTTGTTGTTGATATTGGCCGAGTTAAATTCTCGGGGTTGGTGAATATATAGGGGAGGTGCTGCCGAAATTTTTATAGAAAAAGGGATGGCTTGGAATTGGAATCTTCATGTCTATGGCTAATGTCGGATGTCTTATGACATTATTGTGGATCGTGAGAAACCGAGACGCAAGTTTGGATTAGCTTAGAGGGCGGCCAAGGTATGTAAAGCTCACCTTTCTTTCTTTGGCATGTCTTAGTATGATTAGGCTATGATATGCTCCCCGAGGTAACTCTACTCCTGCGATCCGAGCATGTCCGTGATTCTTATTTGTTTCTTGACATCCGTAGGCAAAAGGTAGTCAAATTATGGTTTCGATGCCTTTGTGTGATTGAATATGAATGTGCTTAAAAGAATATGTTCATTAAAGAGTCAGAAACTACGAACGTCCGTATCTTTCACATATGAGCTCGGATCGCCCCGAAACGCTCGTGGGAGGTTCCCTAATGTATAACATCCCCAACATTCATAGGCGGGCTCGGGTCGGTTTGGTACTTGCCCGTGGGCCCGCAAGACGTTCCGTTGTATAGTTCTAACACCTTGTTAATATAACTTAATATGGCTAATAATCTGACATCCGAATATGATTACTCACTTATCTGTTAAGTTTGAAATAAAGATTTGATTTGGTTAAGGCCATCGGCTTATAAATGATAATTTGTCTGATCATTCTGTTAAGTCTGCGTAAATATATGAGATGAAAATCCGTTTGCATATGATTTGATACGTAACTCTAATTGCTAAATTATATTTGATATGTTCCGAATAATGTTCGAAAGAAACCTGATTTGGTTAGTGCTTGGATTCTGGAATGATAGTTTGTTTTGATTGTTCGTTAAGTACGTGTATATGTTTGGAGATGCGTATAGATCACCCGATTAACTCGTGCATGTGTTTGTTACTTCCTTCGCCGAGTCCGGGCTGGTACTATCGTGTGCACACATACGAAGTATGATGAGCTTCCGAAGTATGATGAGCGACTATTATTATGGTGTTATGATGTGTCCCGTACGCCGAGCCCTTTTGGCCGGTACCGTGGTTATGTGATATGATGTGTGACGGAGATGCGGGAGATCTGAAAACTTCCGAGTATGATGTGTTGTGGCGCCCAATGCGAGGGGCGACCACGTTCCGTCCGCGGGACCCATTATGGGCCGCATAGGATATATGATATGCTATTCTGTTGATCTGATGATATAATGATTTGATAATGTGGAAATCCGACAATATAATGCGTCTGTTCTGATGATGCGGTGGTCTGATAATGTGACGATCTGATGATATGAAAATCTGATGCTATGATAATCTGATGGTACGATAACATGATGATTAAATCGATGTGATGATATGACGATCGATGATTACTTTTCCGAGTCCCTCGGCTGGAGGGCCGGGACACGTTATGTGTTACATATATATAGATATTCAGAAGTACGATCTGTTTACATCGGTTAAAGTCAGTTATCATAATATGATCTATTTTCTATATATGTAAGACAGAAATGTTTTCGAAAAGAAAGAAGAATAAGCTAAGCCTTCTGACATTCTGACTACTAAATCTGTTTTCTGTACTTCGCATATGATTTCCGAATTAATATGATTGTGATATGTGTTGCTCACCGGCATACGTATATACATGATAAGTGTTACACAGGCAAGTTATGACTCTCTGATTCCTATACTTGTTTTCTGTAGTCTTGCATTCCGGTTATGACTCTGTAAATGGATTTCCTGCTTTACATACTCAGTACATATTCCGTACTGACCCCCTTTCTTCGGGGGCTGCGTTTCATGCCGCGCAGGTACACCCAGGTGAGCTAAAGATATTAGCAGAAGATGTTCCAGCGGGATTGGCGAGCTCCACTTGCTCCGGAGCGCTGCCGAGTCAGAGTTTGTTTGTGTTATGATATCCGAGTCATGTTAGAGACTTTGCAGACGGAGTCGTGTGTATAAGATGTCAGTTGTGAGCGGCTCTATAAGCCGTCGTTTTGTTATACATGATATTACAGAATTTGTACGGCCGTAAATTGTGTTTGATTTGAAACGATATAAAGTATGTTCGTTTTTCGTACAAATTTTATTATGAATTTATGATTTGGTCGAGGGCCCAATACGAATACGAGTATTACGATAGTTTGAGGGTTCGCTCGGCCCTAGATAAGGGTCGGGTGCCCATCACACCCTATCGGAAATTGGGGTGTGACAACGAGTACCATAAGTGACGGGACTGTGGAAGTCCAAGTTATAGAAAGATGAGAAACAAGGTAGAATGAATGGTAGGAAAATGACTGGTATGCTACGGATAAACGTGGACGAACAAAATACGTTTTGAAAATGAGAGAAGGATTATGTAGGAGCGAAGGTGTTACGAATGACACGAGAGGTAGTATAAGATTCCTCGTGTGCAGAGTAAAAGATAGGCATAAACGGGAGAAATGACAAGGGGATACCAAAGGAAGCACCCGAGATAGGTTGGGATAGAGATAATATTCCAAGAGGACTTTGGGTACTTATCGTCGGAATGAAAGTATTGCCTAATTGAGATTGGAAATAAGGACACGGGGCAAAATATAAGCGGATAACGGTATAAGCACACCCCTAAAGGGGGGAAGCGGGTGAGAAAAATGCAAGGATGAGATAGGAACAACTGACACGATAATGGGTTTGATATGGATGCCTGAGCTACAAATAAGACCCCTTTTCTGAAATAAGCTAGTAAGATCGGAAAACCAGCAATAAGCGGATAAAAGTCAGGAGGGTATTTAAGGCAGTGTGAGAAGTTTCGCTGATGTTATCGCAACTTGTCAGTGATAAAGAAGAGGGAATAGAAGACCCTTATTAGTAGGAATGGACGAAGTCGAGAGCGATTGAAGGAAGGGAAAGAAATATGACAAAATAGGACGAGCGAGTTTTGGATTAAACAAGACATGTAGAGCCGGATGAGCCAGAGGACGGAAGGACCATGTCTAAGATTGAACGTACTTTACACAAGTTGCACAAAGGTAATTATGCCACCTGTACGTATTGGTATGCTAAGAATGAGACTAAGTAAGTATTTGATAAGAAGAGTAAAGGCGTAATAAGGACAATGCAGTTGTGATATTTCGGGTACACCATGGAAAAATGTAACGATGGTTTAAGCCAATTATCAAAATAGAATTAGCATTGAAGACAGATGAGACACGCCTATGGTGGAACTAAGGATCTGTCGCGATACCGGTTGTAAGACAAGAGAAGAGAAGACAAGGTAGAGCATAAGTATTGGTGAAGCGACGCTGAGGTATTTCTTAGGCTAATTTGAACACCTTCGCATATTCTTGCAAAGGCTGCAACATAGTGTATAATAGGAGAGTAAGAGCGAGAAAGACCTTCGAGCTAAAGGTACATAAAGGGTGTCAGCAAAGATAGCGAACTCAAGAGGGCACTTGGAATGACAGTGGCAGTTGTAGCAAAAAGAACAACGATTAATGGTTGGAAAGATTTTGAAGAAAAGAGAGAATCACATGCTCCCATGTGAGCACATATGAATGGAAATAAAAGTCCGCATCGGAAAGCTAACAAGAAATAAGGACTGACGAAAGGACCGCTAATATAAGGAAATCGGAGGTACGAATATTTGTGTTGCAAGATAATCATAAGGGAATAAGAATTTCCATGGCCCTATGCTTTTGAGTTGTATGGCAAGATTTGAGGGATAGTAACAAAGGTGTGAAAGAACGGAAACCCGAACCGATAAGCTACAGACAGTCGCCGCAGCGTGTGACTAAGAGCAATAGGTATAGGAGGGATAGCCAAGACTCCAATAATGGAGACAAAAGTTTTGGTAAGAGTGAGATATCAGTTAAATTGCGGCCAAATACGCGAAGGCAAAGAAGTGGAAGAAATAGGAGTGGTAGATGAGATTGCATGCCGCGGTAATAAAGGAACCCCCCCCCCCAAGGTCCTTAAAAGACCTTACGAGACCAGTTGAACATTCGAGGACGAATGTTCTAAAGGGGGGAAGGATGTTATATCCCGTATTTTGTACAATGGGATATTCCGAGTAAGTTGCGGAAAGTTAAGGACAAGGTTATTTTTTCTCCGATTTTGTGAAGAATGCACAAGTTGCTTGTAATCTATCATTGGCATGGAATATTAAGGGAATAAAATTAAGAAATTTGGAAATTTGTTATTATTTATGACTTCTTGGAGAAGCCATTGTGGCCGTGGGCCCCACCCATATTTTGGCCAATTGTTTTAAGCCATAAAGGGGGCCATGTGTTCACTTCATATTTATAGGGGGTGTATGTATATGTATAATTCATGACCATGCAAGACATATTCATCATCCAAGAAAATTCTAGAAAATTGGAAAAGAAAAAAAAAAAAAAAAAAAGATTGCACATGACCGGCCATATATATATATATATATATATATATATATATATATATATGTATAAGTGGTGACAACAAGGCACAATTTATTATTTATAAGCTCTAGAATTTCAAGAGAGAGGAAGAGAGAAACATGGAGAAAACATGGAGACCATTCGACTAAGAGGGGCGGCAGTATGGTCCCTCAAATCGATCAAGAAAAATTCCTTTCTCCTTGTCTCTCTACTAATTGGAAGGCCCTCGTCAACGTGGAGTAGTTGTTGGAACAAGAAAACCGTTCGTTCTTGCGAAACAAGTTCTAGCCGAGTGGAGAAGTTGATTGGAAAAGGTGAGGTTTAATTTCCTTTACATGTTTTATAGATGGTTGTGTCTGTTGTAGTATGTTGAAGTGAATGAAGCCATGAAGTTATGTTGTGGAAGTTTGGCCGTGTAAGTGTGTATGGTGTAGGAAAAATGAATTAATGTTATTTAGTATTCTAGTTGATGTTGTTATGGATTTTATGTTGTAAAATGAAGGTTTAATGGTTCAAGATTGAAGTTGTAATCGTGTGGCCCGTTTGGAAGCTAATGTGATTCTAATATGCTTTCTTGAATTTAAGGAAATAATGTTGTAAACGTGTGGATTGTTGATGTAGATTATGAGTTTTGGAAGAAAGGACAATGTTATGGTTGTCATGTTGAGTTGGGAAGGTTTCGGGTACTATGGTATATTGGATGGGTTGTTGTAAATAATGTGCGGATTGGTTGAAGCATTCTTGAATTTTGTTTGAATGGTTTCGGATTAATATTTGAATGTGTAAGCGTCGATGTTGGCTTGAATGTATGTAGTTGAATTGAACATAATTGGAATGTTGACGAATGTGTGGAGAAGAGTTGTTAGTGTTAGAATGCGCTTCGAAATTATTAATGTTGTTTATAAGGTTGTTGGTATTGTTGTTGATGACTTTGGCCGAGTTGAATTCTCGGGGTAGTTGGATTTATAGGGGAGATGCTGCCGAAATTTCTGTAAATAAGTGATGGCTTGGAAGTGGATTCTTAAGTGTTCATGACTAATGGTTAATGCCTAATGACGTTTTTGTAGATTGTTGGAAGCCCGATACTTAAGTCTGACTAGCGTAGGAAGCAAACGAGGTATGTAAAGCTCAACCTTTCTTTTTTTGGCATGTCTTAGTTAAAAGTAAGTGATGACACGAGCCTCGAGGTAACTCTATTCTTGCGATCCGAGCATGTCTATGATTCTTATTTGTTTCTTGATATTCGTATTCTTAATGTAGTCGAATTATGGTTCTTATGTTTTTGAATGACTAAGTTTCAAAAGTTGCATAAAAGTTTTGTTTTCAAAAGAGTTTTGTTCTCGAAATGATTCCGTAACTACGAACGTAGTAACTTTCACGGAAAAAGGCTCGGATTGCTTCGATATGTTCGTAAAAAGTCCTAAAGTGAATAAGGTCCGTAACTTTCCGAGGCGGGCTCGGATTGGTTTGATGTATGACTATGATCCCTATGGTTCTTCTATATGTTTATGATGTTTGATATGTTTCTGAGTAACGTCCGAAAGATATTTGATATAACTATTGTCCCGATTTTCAAATGACGATTCGTTTAGATTATTTCATTGAGTCTCTGAAAATGATTTATGTGCATATGATTTATCACTACTCCGCTCGTGCCAGCCTCAATATGTCTTTCACTGCGTCCCGGGCCAGGGCATGTATTCGTGCAATTCCATTGCATTGTTCACCGCGTCCAAGAGGGCCGGGGCACGTATATTTACCGCGTCCCTCACTAGAGGGCCGGGGCACGTTATATGATATGATGATATGGGGAAGGCGGCCAAGATATATATATATATATATATATTCATTCATATATATATATATATATATATATATATATATATATATATATATATGTATATGCATGCATACATGATGATGATATGATTTTATTTACCGCGTCCCTCATTAGAGGGCCGGGGCACGTTATATGTATATCATGATTTTACGATGATTTTATGACATTGACATGCATGATATATGTTTTCAAAGGCAAGTTTTATGATTTTCTATACTCTTTATTTCAGTATGATCCCGCTAACTGTATTTTATGCTTTACATACTCAGTACATATTCGTCGGCCCCTTTCTTCGGGAATTGCGTTTCATGCCGCGTAGGTACACCCGGATAGTGAAGATATTAGTACAAGATGTTCCAGCGGGATAGGCGAGCTCCATTTTCTCCGGAGTGCTGCCGAGTCAGCGTATTACGTTATGGTATCATGCTCCATGTTAGAGACTTTGCAAACAGAGTCATGTGTATAGTATGTCAGTTTGTAAGCGGCTCCATAAGCCGATGTATTGTTACACATTATTTTACAGATTTTATATGATTATAGACTTCATTTGATTTGAAAAAGTATGAAAAGCGTATTTGATTTCCGAAAAACTTTCATATGTATTCCTGTATGATTTAAGGGCCCAGCATGATTATGAGTGTCACGAGAGTCAGCGGGTTCGCTCGGCCCTAGGTAAGGGTCGGGTGCCCATCACACCCTATCGGATTAAGGGTGTGACAGTTCCAGATTGGCAATTGGGTATTTCTGAAAGTGCCACCCATGAAGGGTGTTATGAGATTCGGCATAAAGGGAAAGCTAAGCCCGAGATACATTGAGCCTTATCAGATTGTCCGTAGAGTAGGCCAGGTTGCCTACGAATTAGATCTACCAGCTGATTCGGAAGCAGTACATCCAGTCTTCCACGTGTCAATGCTTCGCAAATGTATAAGCGATTCCTCCAGAGTATTTCCCATAGGCGATATCCAGGTAACAGAGGAGTTATCCTACGAGGAGCAGCCTATAGCCATACTGGATCGTCAGGTGAGAAGGTTGCGCACTAAAGATGTAGTTTCCGTTAAGGTATTGTGGCGGAACAATAACAGGGAGGAGATGACACAGGAGCCGAAAAAGAGACGAAGAATAAGTATCCCTACTTATTTCTTATGCCTACAGGTAATCTAAACTCCTTAATTGGCTATGTTGATTGATGAATAAACTATATGTGATAGCTATAAATGAAACTCCCCCGAGTTACCTATACGGCCCTGTAAGACTAGTTTAACATTCGAGGACGAATATTCTAAATGGGGGGAGGATGTTATATCCCGTATTTTGTACGTTGGGATGTTCCGAGCTAATCGCGATAAGTTAAGGACAAGACTATTTTGGGATATGAGGTAGAGACTTTTAACCTCCGATTTTATTTTAAGGCACAAGTTGCTTATAATTTTATTGGTGAGGAAAATTAAGAAAGATTAGGGGCAAGAAGTTAATTATTTCATGAAATGGAAAAAAAGGGCCAAGTGGCCGTGTGGAGGGAGTGGGCCATGTGTCCACTTGTGTGAATCATATATGTACATAATTGATGACTAGCAAGATAATTATTCATCATTTTCAACTTTAGAAACTTGGAGAAGCATGGAGAGAAACTTGGAGACTTTCGGCCATAGCCCAGCCGAACTTGGTGCCATGAGAATTGATCAAGAAAAATAATTTTCTTCTAGCATTTCAGCCAATTGGAAGGTTCTAAATAACGTGGAGTGGTTGTTGGAACAATTAAACCATTCATTTTTGCAATTTACAACTCTCGCCAAGTTGAGAAATGAAGTGGAAAAGGTAAGGTTTAATCTTCTTTTACATGTGTTATGGATGGGTTGTGCATGTTGTAGTGTGTAGAAATGGATGAAATTCATGAAACCATGTATGTTGATGTTGAGCCGTGTATGGGCTGTTTTGTGTAGGAAGAATGAACTAAATTTACTTAGTGTTTTGGTTGTTGTTGTTGTGGATTCTATGATGTAAAATGAAGATTTAATGACTCAAGTTGAGGTTGTAATCGTTTGTGGGCTGTTTTGGAAGCTAATGTGATTTTAATATAGTTTCTTGTATTTATGAGAATGATGTTGTTAACGTGTGGGTTGTTGGTGTAGTTTATGAATTTGGAGGAAAGAAATGTGTTGTTGTTGTTCTTAGTGAAATTGGAAGGTTTCGGGTGGTGTTGCATATTGGTTGGGTTGTTTTGAATATTGTGCGGATTGTTTGAGGTGTTCTTGTGTCTCGTTTGAATGGTTTCGGATTAGTACTTGAATGTGCGAGCATTGGTGTTGGCTTGATTGTAGGTGGTTGATTTGAATGTAAATGGAATGTTGTCGAGTTATGTAGAAAAGAGTTACTAACGTTAGAATGCGTTTTGAATTAATTGTTGATGTTGTTATTATGGTTGTTGGTTTTGTTGTTGATGATTTGGCCGAGTTGAATTCTCGGGGTTTGTTGAATTTATAGGGAAAATGCTGCCCGAATTTCTGTAAATAAAGTGCTAGCTTGGGATTGAATTCCTAAGTACCTATAGCTAATGTTTGGTATTTAATGACGTTGTTGTAGATCTTGAGAAGCCCGAGACTTAAGTTCGGATTAGCTTAGGAAGAGGACGAGGTATGTAAAGCTTACCCTTTCTTTCTTTTGGCATATCTTAGATGTAAGTAAGATATGATACGAGCCTTGGGGTAACTCTATTCATAAGATCCGAGCATGTCTATGATTCTTATTCACTTCTTGATGTTAGCACTCCTATTATAGTCGAGCTATGGTCCTTGTGTCTTTTGTATGATTGGATAGTAAAGGTTGCATAAAGAGTTTTTGTTCCTAAAGGATTCTATGTCGAATAAGGTCCCTAACTTTCGTGAACGGGCTCGGATTGCCTTGATATGTTCGTAAAGTGTTCTCTAATGAATAATGTCCGTAACTTTCATAGGCGGGCTCGGATTGGATTGATACATGACCATGATCCCCGAGACGTTATTTGATATAGTTCGTAATGTTATTCAAAGAGTACTGAGTATGACTATCAGTCGGCTACTCGAGCGTTGATTTGTCTACTTATCTATTGAGTCTCAAAAGGATGATTTATGTGTATGTGGTTACTTACTACTCTGCTCGTGCGTATGATTGTTACATCTTTCACTGAGTCCCGGGCCAGGACATGTTTTCGTGCACAGCTCTACTGCATTGTTCATCGAGTCCCTCATTAGAGGGCCGGGACATGTTATATATATATGTATATGATGAAATGATGGTACGATGATGGCGTCGAGCCCACAGGATGGGCCGAGTATGGTATACATGATGGAGACAGGATCTCCTTCACCGAGTCCCTCATTAGAGGGCCGGGACACGTTATCCACCGAGTCCCTCATTAGAGGGCCGGGACACGTTATTCACCGAGTCCCTCACTAGAGGGCCGGGACACGATATATGTATACATGATGGTGATATGATCTTATTTACCGAGCCCCTCACTAGAGGGCCGGGACACGTTATATGTATACACATGTGCAGAATGATTGTCTGATTGTGTCACTAAGTCCCACAACAGGTTGGATATGATATTGATATGCATGATTTGTGTTTAAGAGCAAGCAGGTTGGATATTCTGGTTATCGTCCTCGTTTCTGTACTTTTATCTCAGTTATGACTCTGTTACTGTATTTCATGCTTTACATGCTCAGTACATATTTCGTACTGACCCCCTTTCTTCGGGGGCTGCGTTTCATGCCCGCAGGTACAGACGATCGTTTTGGTGATCCGCCAGTTTAGGACATCCATTCTGCTGTCTTGGAGCGCTCCCTTGTTCCGGAGCCTATATTTGGTACAGACTCTTTCGTTGTATATGTGTACGTCTATTCAGGGGTACGGCGGGGCCCTGTCCCGTCATATGATACTGTTGTTACTCTTAGAGGTCTGTAGACACATATGTGGGTTGTGAATAGTTACTGTTCAGTTGCGTTCGTATGATTTATGTTTTGGGGCGGTTCCATTCGCCGTGGCAGCTTTATCGGCTTGCGTATGTATATGTTTTGGGATACTGCAAGTTATGATAGCCTTGCCGGCTCGTATGCGATATTATCCGTTGGTATTTGTAACTCCCCTGGGAGACAGGTTATTATGATGTATAGATATGCGACAGAATGAGACGACGTCATGCCTTTATATGTATATAAGTTCTTTATTATGTAAGTTGTAAATGATTATAGCAACAGGTGTATATGAGTGTCCAGCTCGGGCACTAGTCACGGCCTACGGGGTTGGGTCGTGACAAAAGTGGTATCAGAGCGGTTCGTCCTCGGAGTGTCTACAGACCGTGTCTAGTAGAGTCTTGTTTATCGGTGTGTTGTGCACCACATCTATAAACAGGAAGCTACCGGACATTTAGGGTGTTATCCTTTCTTCGTACTCTAGATCGTGCGATAGAGCTGTATTATCAGGATAATTCCTCCCTAACGAATTGTTATGTTTACAGCGATGCCTCCAAAGAAAACGGCAGTTGCCCAGAAGGGCAAGGCAGTGGCTGGAGAGACTAGCCAGATCCGGAGAGTTACTAGGGCCCATGCCCAGCTTATGCCTGAGGTTGTGCTCCAGTCAGCGAGCTCTGCTACACCGCCACTACCAGAGGAGCACAGGGCAGCAGCAGCTACAGATCAGGGGGCGGCTCCACCGCCAGCTCCCGAGGTTCCAGTGCCCGAGCCCCCAGCTCCTCAGCCAGGGGCGGAGGATAGGGCTATGAGAGATGCGGTTCAGTTACTGACCAGACTAGTGGCAGGGCAGACTCGCCGGCACGGGTTAGGAGGTGACTATGCTGATAGGCATGATAGTTTGAGGGCCCGTGATTTCTTGACTTGTAATCCCCCAGAGTTCTACGGGTCAAAGCCCGGAGAGGATCCCCAGGAGTTTATTCGACAGATGCAGCGCACGCTGAGGATAATTAAGGCTTCTGAGACTGAGTCTGTCGAGCTGGCTTCATATCGGTTGCGTGATGTAGCTGTTAATTGGTATGAGTCCTGGGAGTTGTCCAGGGGCGAGGGTGCTCCTCCAGCAGTGTGGGATGAGTTTACAGAGGCCTTTCTTGGCCACTTTCTACCTCTGGAGATGAGTTGAGCCAGAGTTGATAGATTCACACATCGAGCGGAGATGGCAGGAGTGTTCGGGATTACAGTCTCGAGTTTGATTCGTTGGCTAGACATGCGCCCACTATTGTAGCCAAAATGGCTGATAGGGTGCATCATTATGTGAGGGGGTTAGATCGTTACTTGGTCGATAGCTGTATGATAATGGCTTCTCAGCCCGGTATGGATATTGCTCGAGTGCAGGCATATGCACAGGGAGTAGAGGATCGACATAGAGGGCGTCGGCCCGACAGAGATCACGACAGGAGCCAGCCCAAGAGGGCTAGATCGGCTGGTTATTCTGGGGAGTTTCGAGGCAGGCAGCCTCAGCAGCAGTATAGTAGATATCCTTCTCAGCCAGCCCGGAGTACACCCCCACAGTTCACGGGCAGAAGATCTGATAGTACAGGGTACTCAGGAGCAGGTCAGAGCTCCAGGGCTTCGGGTTAGCAGATGGACAGAGGTTTGAGCCAGACGGGGCCATCTATGCCTCAGTGCCCTCGGTACGGCAGGCGCCATCCGGGGGAATGCGTCTCTCGCTACAGGTGCTTGTTTTACTTGCGGCCGTCAAGGCCGCGTATCATGAGGGAGTGTCCGTATGTGGGTAACCTGGGTGGTGCAGCTCAGCCTACTGGGTCGGTTGCTGGTTCATCTTCCTCCGTAGCTATGCGCCCTACGGGGCGGGGTTTTCAGGCACCAGCAGGCCGCGGTAGAGGTCGGGGCGGAGCTTCCAGTTCTAGCGATCCCTCGAACCGCATATATGCTTTGGCAAGTAGACAGGGTCAGGAGGCGTCACCAAATGTGGCTACAGGTATATGAGCCCTTATTGGAATTTTTTTTTATGTATGTGTATTGGCTGTATGATTGTTACTTAAGCGGCAAGCAGAAATCCAAAGGCCGGTAACCAAGTATTTATAAGTAGCGACGATCAAGGTGTGTTCACCACCATTGGGGATCTGGAAGTCTATGACGGGAAGTAGTCATATCCTTAGGTGAGAAGTTAATATTGAGGACTGGAAAAGGGCTAAAATAGTAATTGTGGAGTCAGAAGAGTAAGAGACCCTTTCTAATTTGGAGGGAGATGTGTTATGAGAACGTTTTGAAATCTGTTAAGACTTCAACTTACTCCAGATTATGTGATGAAGGTCATGCGGTGAGGTGGACGCTATCGTACTAGCATTAAAGCATCGTATTTCATCAGAGTTCCAAGGTTAAGCGTGCTGGAGTGAGAGAAATTTTAGGATGGGTGACCCCTTGGGAAGTGTACTAAAAGTCTTATAAAGTCAGACACAGGAGAGCCAAATGGGAAGCTAGAGTAGCCTAATGGAAATTAGAGTATACAGAATGGGCGGAAACCTTAAGAGGTCGCGTAGGCCTAGGCGGACTAGACCGGTGAAGAGAAAGAAGGTGCATCACAGCTCTAGAATTAGGGTCAGTTTGAATAGCGTTTGGAAATATTTTGTAAGAGAGATGGTAGTAATTATATGTAGACGTATGTATATGATATCCCACACATGGCTATATCAGCGGGTATGTGTATCCCAGCAATCGACGTTGCGGCATATTGGAAACATCGATCAGACAGGGTAGTAAGGTTAAAGTGACAAATGTTACAAGGCAAACTGATGCTATTTCCACTACAGGATAAGCTTGGAAAGTTCTAATGCTATGATATTTGGAGAAGAAAGAAAGTGAGTAGATGGAAGGTAAGGATATCCAATGTCGGGCAAGGTGAAAAGTAAGAAACACGAGTGAGTTAAGCCTCCAAGAGGGACGACGGGCGAAAGAACAAGTAGTGGATGTGTGTGAAGAGAAAGAGTATGACAAGAGAATGGTATTGAATAACTTAAGAGATATTATGAGGTATAGTGGTGCTATACTGGATTAAAGGCCAAGATGTTGGCTATAGATGTTCGCTAATGGTATTGCAACTTGCAAGTAATAAAGAAGAGGTGATTGAAAATCCTCTACCGTAGGAAATGAGAAAGTCAAGAGTAAATAAAGGAAGGGAAAGAAATATGACAAAATAGGACAAGAGAGTTTCAGTATGAACGAGGTATATAGAGCAGAATGAACCAGGGGACGGAAAGACCGTGTCTAAGAAGAATAAAGATTTAGTAAGGACAATGCCGTTATAACATTTTGGGTACGTTATAGAAAGATAGGTTGTAAAGATGGGTATATTACAGGACTGAGGGCGAACAGGACATGGCCATGGTGGAACGAAAGATCTATTCCGATACCGGTTGTAAGATGAGAGAAGAGAAGACAAGGTAAAACATAAGGATTAGTGAAGCGACGCTAAGGCATTTCTTGGGCTAATTTGAGCACCTTCGCATATTCTTGAGAAGATTGCAACATAATATGGGGCAGGAAAGTTAAGAGCAAAATTTGAACAAAGGGGCAATAGAAGAGCGTGAATTAAAGATACAGAAATAACGCGAGACAATGTGCCTAGAGTGCTACAAGTTGGGTTACGGGAATTATAAGATGATTTAAGCAAGGTGATCAGAACTAGCTGATTACTAAAAGATGGTGAATTTATATGTCAAATTCTCTCAGAATTATACCAGTTAACGATAGACAGGGCACAAAGCAGCTTTATAAAGTTATTATGTGAGGGGACTCCAGCGTTACTGGGTAGCCAAGTCTAAGGATTGAGATTAAGAGATAAAAAGTAGAGGGACAGCTAAAGTCTTTTAAAGAAGTTGAGAAGTAATACATGAGGCCGAGGATTCCATAATATGGACTTCATTGCAGATTTACCTCGCACTCCACGGAAGTGTGATTCCATATGGGTTATTGTAGGTAGGCTGACAAAATCAGCCCATTTCTGTTATATCTCGCATTTCGCACGTCGGAATATTTTTAAGTTGTTTGCGACAAAGTAGGGACGAGGTTATTTTCCGACTTTGTTGTAAGACATAAGTGTTTTATGATTTTATGGAATGGAAATATTAATAAAAATTTGGGGTTAAAAGTGGAATTTTGGAAATTAGTAGTTCATGAAAAAAAATAAGGCCACATGTAGTGTGGGCCATGGCTACATGGAAGATTAATATATGTAGAGATGGATGACTTGTTAAGTCATTTTCATCATGTTCATCTTTTGGAAATTTCTAGAAATTTGAAGAAAGATTTGGAGGGAAAAGAAAAGAAAAAAAAGATTGGAGAAAATGAGGCACATGACCGGCCATGTGCCTCTATATCTATATATATATATCCATGTGATGACTAAGTAAGACTCATTCATCTTTTTTCCAATTCTAGAAACTTAGGGAGAGATGGAGAGAAAAAAAGAAAAGAAGAGAGACAAACGGCCAAGGTTGGCCGAATTCTAGGTTCATGGGAGTGATCAAGAAAAATTATTTTCTTCATTCTTTCATGCTAATTGAGAGGCCCTCTACACCATGGAGCAATTGTTGGGACACGCAAAACGTTCTTTCTTGCAAAAAAGAGTAAGTTAGCCGAGAGGTGGAGGAGATGAATGGAAGAGGTATGATTCAATTTTATTTTTCATATGTTATAGATGAGTTGTGTATGTTGTGGAGTATGGAAATGAATGAAAATCATGAAAATATGGATGTTGAAGTTAAGCCATGGATGTTGATGTTGGCCGTGCATGTGTATTGTATGTCTAAGAGTGATGAATCAATTCTAATTGGCATGTTGGTTGTTGTAGTGTGTTGGAATGAATGGAAATCATGAAACCTTGAATGTTGGTGTTTGGCCGTGGTGTTGTGTGTGTAGCCGTGGGGGCTGTTTTGGAGGGGGGTATGATGAACAAATTTTATGTTGTATTTTGGTGGTTGTTTGTTGCGGATTATGTAGTGAAAATGCAGGTTTGATGACCCAAATGGAAGTCGTAATTGTATGGGCTGATTTGAGAATGTAATGTGATTCTAATATAGTTCTTGAATTTATAAAAATAATGTTGTAGTGTATGGGATTGTTGGTGTAGTTATGAATTTGGAAAGTAGAAAATATGTTATGAACGTTCCAAATGAAGTTGGAAGGTTTCGGGTGCATTGTGTATTGCACGGGCTGTTTTGAAATATTGTGCGACTTACTTAGAATGCATTATGAATTGATTATGGATGTTGTTATTATGATTATTGGTTTGGTTGTTGTCGATATTAGCCGAGTTGAATTCTCGGGGTTGGTGAATATATAGGGGAGGTGCTGCCGAAATTTTCATAGAAGAAGTGACGGCTTGGAATTGGGTTCTTTAACGCTTATGGCTAATGTTGGATGTCCGATGACATTTTGTAGATCGCGAGAAGCCGAGACGTAAGCGTGGACTAGTTTAGAGGGCGGCCAAGGTATGTAAAGCTCACCTTTTCTTTCTTTGGCATGTCTTAGTATGAATAGGCTATGATATGCTCCCCGAGGTAACTCTACTCCTGCGATCCGAGCATGTCCGTGATTCTTATTTGTTTCTTGACATCCGTATGCATAAGGTAGTCAAATTATGGTTTCTATCCCTTTGTATGATTGAATATGAATGTGCTTAAGAGAATATGTTCATAAAAGAGTCAGAAACTACGAACGTCCGTATCTTTCACATATGAGCTCGGATCGCTCCGAAACGCTCGTGGGAGGTTCCCTAATGTATAACGTTCCCGACATTCATGGGCGGGCTCGGGCCGGTTTGGTACTTGCCCGTGGGCCCGCAAGACGTTCCGTTGTATAGTTCTAACAGCTTGTTAATATAACTTAATATGGCTAATAATCTGAATTCCGATTATGATTGCTCACTTATCTGTTAAGATTGAACTAAAGATTCGTATATATGTGATTCTGATACGCGATTATGACGTCTAAAGTTCTGTTGATAAGTCCCGGATAATATCTGGAAGAGATTTGATTTGGTCAATGCCATCAGTTTGTAAATGATAATTCGTCTGAATATTCTGGTAAGTCTGTGTAAATGTATGAAACGAGAATCCGTATGCATATAATTTTGATACATAATAATGATGGACTAAGATTTATTTGATATGTTTTTGAGTAACGTTCGGAAGGCACTTGATCTAACCATTGCTTTGGCTTGTGAATGATAAATTGTTTGATTATTATGTGGAATCTGTATGAATGATTGAATGGCATATAAATCCCACGACTCTGCTCGTGCCACTATTATGACTTCCTTCGCCGGATCCCGGGCCGGTTGTTATCGTGCGCATTATGCTATAATTCTGGAGTATGATGTGTCCGGTTCGCCGAGCCTTTGGCCGGAACCGAGGGATAATGGTGTTATGATGTGTACGGTACGCCGTGTCCCTCTTGGCCGGCACCGTGGTATATATATGATGTCTTGTGTGACGGGGATACGGAGATCTGAAAACTTCTGGAGTATGATGTGGTGTGGCGCCAACGACGGGCGGGCGACCACCGTTCTAAGAGCCTATGCATGATTTGCACTCTACTCAGTAAGTATTTTGACATTCGGATTATTACACATGTTTTTCTTGAAACTCACATATGATCTCTGATATTTGACGTGCATATGATGGTTCTAACTACCGAGTCCCTCGCTGAGGGCGGGACACGTTTTATATGCATGTGATATGTGATTTTGATAGTCTGGACTATGATTTGTTGGTTTCGGAGCCGGTGGTGGGGCAAACCCAGTGGCGAGGCAAAATTCCGCACTGGTTTAGGCAAATCCCACATCGGCTAATGTCAGCTATTATGATATGATCTATTTTTCTATATATGTGAGACAGAAGTGTTTTTCAAAAAGAAAGAAGAGTAAGCTAAGCTTTCTGACATTCCGATTACTAAATCTGTCTTCTGTACTTCGCATATGATTTCCGAATTGACTTGATTATGATATGTTTTGCTCACCGACATATGTATATACACGATAAGTGTTACACAGGCAAGTTATGACTCTCTAGATTCCTATACTTGTTTTACGGGTTTTTCATTCCGGTTATGACTCGGTAATGGATTTCTGCTTTACCTACTCGGTACATATTCCATAACCCCTTTCTTCGGGGGGCTGCATTTCATGCCGCGCGAGTACACCCGGTGAGCTAAAGATATTAGCGAAGATGTTCCGCGGGATTGGCGAACTCCACTTGCTCGAGGAGTCTTTTGCGCCGGTCGAGTTTGTTTGTGTTATGATATCCGAGTCATGCAGACAGAGTCGTGTGTATAAGATGTCAGTTGTGAGTGGCTCTATAAGCCGTCGTATTGTTATACATGATATTACAGATTTTGTATGGTCGCAAGTTGTGTTTGATTTGAAACGATATAAAATATGTTCGTTTTTCGTACAAGTTTTATTATGTATCTATGATTTGGTCGAGGGCCCAATATGAATACGAGTATTACGATAGTCTGAGGGTTCGCTCGGCCCTAGATAAGGGTCGGGTGCCCATCACACCCTATCGAAAATTTGGGGTGTGACAATTTCCTTCCAGTCAGGACTACTTATTCAGCTAAGGACTATGCAAAGCTATATATTAAGGAGATAGTAAGATCTCACGAGGTCCCCACATCTATTATATCTGATAGAGATGCTCAGTTCACAGCTCACTTCTGGAGATTATTCCAGGAAGGATTGGGAACACGGGGTGAGTCCTAGCACGGCATTTCATCCTCGGAGGCGACGGACGGACGAGTACTATTCAGACGCTAGAAGATATGTTGCAGGCCTGTGTTATTGATTTCAGAGGTAGCTGGATGATCACTTGCCACTTATCGAGGTTGCTTATAATAACAGCTAACATTCTAGTATCCAGATGGCACCGTATGAGGCTCTGCGTGGCAGGAAGTGCAGGTCACCGACTGGCTGGGTCGATGTTGGCGAAACTAAGTTAATTGGCCCAGATATGATTCGACGGCGATTGATAAGCGAAACTCATTCAGGAATAATTATTAGCAGCTCAGAGTCGACAGAAATCATACGCAGATAATCGACGTCGACACTTCAAGTTTCAGATTGGCAATTGGGTATTTCTGAAAGTGCCACCCATGAAGGGTGTTATGAGATTCGGCAGAAAGGGAAAGCTAAGCCCGAGATACATTGAGCCTTATCAGATTGTCCGTAGAGTAGGCCAGGTTGCCTACGAATTAGATCTACCAGCTGATTCGGAAGCAGTACATCCAATCTTCCACGTGTCAATGCTTCGCAAATGTATAAGCGATTCCTCCAGAGTATTTCCCATAGACGATATCCAGGTAACAGAGGAGTTATCCTACGAGGAGCAGCCTATAGCCATACTGGATCGTCAGGTGAGAAGGTTGCGCACTAAAGATGTGGTTTCCGTTAATGTATTGTGGCGGAACAATAACAGGGAGGAGATGACCTGGGAAGCTGAAGAGGAGATGAAGAAGAAGTATCCCTACTTATTTCCTAGGCCTACATGTAATCTAAACTCCTTAATTGGCTATGTTGATTGATGAATAAACTATATGTGATGGCTATAAATGAAACTCCCCCGAGTTACCTATACGGCCCTGTAAGACTAGTTTAACATTCAAGGACGAATATTCTAAAGGGGGGCAGGATGTTATATCCCGTATTTTTTACGTTGGGATGTTCCAAGCTAATCGCGATAAGTTAAGGACAAGACTATTTTGGGATACGAGGTAGAGACTTTTAACCTCCGATTTTGTTTTAAGGCACAAGTTGCTTATAATTTTATTGGTGTGGAAAATTAAGAAAGATTAGGGGCTAGAAGTTAATTATTTCATGAAATGGAAAAAAAGGGCCAAAGCCACTTGTGTGAATCATATATGTACATAATTGATGACTAGCAAGATAATTATTCATCATTTTCAACTTTAGAAACTTGGAGAAGCATGGAGAGAAACTTGGAGACTTTCGGCCATAGCCCAGCCGAACTTGGTGCCATGAGAATTGATCAAGAAAAATAATTTTCTTCTAGCATTTCAGCCAATTGGAAGGTCCTAAATAACGTAGAGTGGTTGTTGGAACAATTAAACCATTCATTTTTGCAATTTACAACTCTCGCCAAGTTGAGAAGTGAAGTGGAAAAGGTAAGGTTTAATCTTCTTTTACATGTGTTATGGATGTTTTGTACATGTTGTAGTGTGTAGAAATGGATGAAATTCATGAAACCATGTATGTTGATGTTGAGCCGTGTATGGGTACATTTTGTGTAGGAAGAATGAACTAAATTTACTTAGTGTTTTGATTGTTGTTGTTGTGGATTCTATGATGTAAAATGAAGATTTAATGACTCAAGTTGAGGTTGTAATCGTTTGTGGGCTGTTTTGGAAGCTAATGTGATTTTAATATAGTTTCTTGTATTTATGAGAATGATGTTGTTAACGTGTGGGTTGTTGGTGTAGTTTATGAATTTGGAGAAAAGAAATGTGTTGTTGTTGTTCTTAGTGAAATTGGAAGGTTTCGAATGGTGTTGCATATTGGTTGGGTTGTTTTGAATATTGTGCGGATTGTTTGAGGTGTTCTTGAGTCTCGTTTGAATGGTTTTCGGATTAGTACTTGAATGTGCGAGCATTGGTGTTGGCTTGATTGTAGGTGGTTGATTTGAATGTAAATGGAATGTTGTCGAGTTATGTAGAAAAGAGTTACTAACGTTAGAATGCGTTTTGAATTAATTGTTGATGTTGTTAATATGGTTGTTTGTTTTGTTGTTGATGATTTGGCCGAGTTGAATTCTCGGGGTTTGTTGAATTTATAGGGAAAATGCTGCCCGAATTTCTGTAAATAAAGTGCTAGCTTGGGATTGAATTCCTAAGTACCTATAGCTAATGTTTGGTATTTAATGACGTTGTTGTAGATCTTGGGAAGCCGAGACTTAAGTTCGGATTAGCTTAGGAAGCGGACGAGGTATGTAAAGCTTACCCTTTCTTTCTTTTGGCATGTCTTAGATGTAAGTAAGATATGATACGAGCCTTGGTGTAACTCTATTCATAAGATCCGAGCATGTCTATGATTCTTATTCACTTCTTGATGTTAGCACTCCTAATATAGTCGAGCTATGGTCCTTGTGTCTTTTGTATGATTGGATAGTAAAGGTTGCATAAAGAGTTTTTGTTCCTAAAGGATTCTATGTCGAATAAGGTCCCTAACTTTCATGAACGGGCTCGAATTGCCTTGATATGTTCGTAAAGTGTTCTCTAATGAATAATGTTCGTAACTTTCATAGGCGGGCTCGGATTGGTTTGATACATGACCATGATCCCCGAGACGTTATTTGATATAGTTCGTAATGATGTTCAAAGAGTACTGAGTATGACTATCAGTCGGATACTCGAGCGTTGATTTGTCTACTTATCTATTGAGTCTCAAAAGGATGATTTATGTGTATGTGGTTACTTACTTTCTCGCTCGTGCGTACGATTGTTACATCTTTCACCGAGTCCCGGCCGGGACATGTTTTCGTGCACGGCTCTCTTGCATTGTTCGTGAGTCCCTCGTTGAGGGCTCGGACACGTTATATGTATATGTATATGATGATATGATGGTACGATGATGGCGCCGATCCCACAGGATAGGCCGAGTATGGTATACATGATGGAGACAGGATCTCCTTCACCGAGTCCCTCATTAGAGGGCCGGGACACGTTATCCACCGAGTCCCTCACTAGAGGGCCGGGACACGATATATGTATACATGATGGTGATATGATCTTATTTACCGAGCCCCTCACTAGAGGGCCGGGACACGTTATATGTATACACATGTGCAGAATGATTGTCTGATTGTGTCACTAAGTCCCACAACAGGTTGGATATGATATTGATATGCATGATTTGTGTTTAAGAGCAAGCAGGTTGGATATTAAGTTTATCGTCCTCGTTTCTGTACTTTTATCTCAGTTATGACTCTGTTACTGTATTTCATGCTTTACATGCTCAGTACATATTTCGTACTGACCCCCTTTCTTCGGGGGCTGCGTTTCATGCCCGCAGGTACAGACGATCGTTTTGGTGATCCGCCAGTTTAGGACATCCGTTACTCGTCTTGGAGCGCTCCCTTGTTCGAGCCTATGGCCCCGGTACGGACTCTTTCGTTGTATATGTGTACGTCTATTCAGGGGTACGGCGGGGCCCCGTCCCGTCATATGATACTGTTGTTACTCTTAGAGGTCTGTAGACACATATGTGGGTTGTGAATAGTTACTATTCAGTTGCGTTCGTATGATTTATGTTTTGGGGAGGTTCCATTCGCCGTGGCAGCCTTATCGGCTTGCGTATGTATATGTTTTGGGATACTGCAAGTTATGATAGCCTTGCCGGCTCGTATGCGATATTATCCGTTGGTGTTTGTAACTCCCCCGGGAGACAGGTTATTATGATGTATAGATATGCGACAGAATGAGACGACGTCATGCCTTTATATGTATATAAGTTCTTTATTATGTAAGTTGTGAATGATTATAGCAACAGGTGTATATGAGTGTCCAGCTCAGGCACTAGTCACGGCCTACGGGGTTGGGTCGTGACATCTATTTCTACAGTGATCCGGGCCTTCTTTTGGCCAACTATTTCCTGCACATAGAGCAAAGTTAGAAAAAAGGATCGTCCTCCCGATGTCCTGGGGACCTGCATCAGAAATAAGTTAGTTTTTTCCTATTCTAAGTTGATTCACGTCGCCGGCACTCTCGTATCTTCGGCTTTCTAGACTCGAAATCCATTCAACTCTAGTATTCGGAAAAAAAAATATTTTTATTATGCAGAAAATCATTTTTGTAAAATTACCATAAAGATATCTATTTGTAGGGAAATAAATGCATTGTTTTGAAAGCTGTAAGGTTAATTGTCATGACATGTGCTTTGAATGAGGGATATCCCTTCTTCCGTGAGTGGGTTCTTCGCTTTCCCGCACGGAATTTTTGAGACGTTTTCTCAAAAAGTCTGCCCCAATTTAAATCTTGATCGATGAACTCTCGTGCTGAATCCTTTCAAGTTTCTGCCCCTGTTTACAGTATTGAATAAATAAGAAATTTTGAGAGCTTCTCAAAATTTCTTCCCCTGTTTGAAACTCTAGGTTGGCTGATTCTTTGTAGCGGATTGATGGAACAAATTTTGTGAACTTCTCAAAAAGCTCTGCTCCGATTGGACGTGAGGCAATCCTTACGTCATTCGTGAAGTCCTATCTCTGAGGCTTCCTAGGGGTTTCTTGGGTTTTTCTTTTGGTGCGACCGAGCTCAAAGAGCGCCTACATATCCTGTCGCAGCAGGAATCAGATCGAACGTAGTTCGGAATAAAAGTAAATGAGTTTTTGGCTTTCAGTAATAATGCAACTAGGTCCCAAATGGACTGCCTACGTATCCCAACGCGTGGAGAAGTTAGGTCATTGCGTAGTTCATATTACAAAAATGATTACAAGCAAAAGGAAATGGCTAATATAAGAAAATAACATAACGATTACAAGCTACAATTGCGAACTGAGAAACTCATCTTTATGCATAGTAGCGCTTGATTGCGTCTAAGCTGATCGGGTTGGGCAACTCTTGCACTTCCATTTCTGCCAGTACTACCGCTCCTTCGGAGAGTACTTTGCGGACCACATAAGAACCTTTCCAGTTGGGAGCGAATTTCCCTTTGTATTCTTCTTGATGCTGGAAAATTCTTTTGAGCACTAACTGCCCAATTTGGAAAAGTTGGGTCCTGACTCGTTTGTTGAAAGCTCTTGCCATCCACTGTCGGTATAGTTGACCCTGGCATACGGCAACCATCCTTTTCTTATCAATTAAATCCAGTTGCTCATATCGAGCTCGGACCCGTTAGGTGTTGTCCACCCTCGCTTTCGGATGATCCTTGGGAAGGTATCTCGACCTCGGCGAGTATAACCTCTTCAGTACCATACACCAGCAGGTATGGAGTTGCTCCTGTTGAAGTTTTGGCCATAGTATTGTATCCCAAAGAATGCATAAGGCAACGGTTCATGCCAACCTTTGAAATTGTCTGTGATTTTTCTCAATATCCTCTTGATATTCTTATTGGCTGCTTCTACGGGTCCGTTCATTTGTGGCCGATAGGCTGTTGAGTTTCGGTGAGTGATCTTGAATTGCTCACAAATATCCTTCATCATATGGATATGTAGATTGGCCCCATTGTCAGTTAAGATGGACTCAGGTATACTGAATCGGCATATGATATTGTTTCGCACGAAATCGACTACCACTTTCTTTGTTACTGACTTCTGTGATGTTGCTTCCACCTATTTCATAAAGTAGTCGATGGTGACTAAAATGAATCGATGCCCATTTGAGGCTGCGAGTTCGATGGGCCCAATGACATCCATACCCCAAGCAATGGAAGGCCACGGTGAGCTCATAGCATTAAGCTCACTCAGAGGAACCTTGATTAGATCACCGTGGATTTGGCATTGATGGCACCTTTGCACATATTTGTAGCAATCACTTTCCATGGTCATCCAATAGTATCCAGCTCATAGAATCTTCTTTGCTAGTACAAATCCATTCATATGGGGTCCACATGTCCCAGCATATACTTCTTATAGAAGTTTGGTAGCTTCGTCGGCACCTGCACATCGAAATAGACCCAAATCCGACGTTCGTTTGTACAAAGACTTCTTTGTTCAGGAAGAAACCATTTGCCATTCTTCTGATGGTTTTCTTTTGTCTGCTCATGACACTCTAGGGGTATTCCCATTTCTCCAAGTATATTTTTATGTCATTGCACCATGTTATGCCATCCGGCTCTGCTTCTACATGGCAACAATAAGCATGCTCTTCTTTTAAGCTTATCCTTAGCGGGTCAATGTGACTGCTTTTAGGATGTTGGATCATTGACCCTATTATGGCCAGCGCGTCGGCAAACTTGTTCTGAGCTCTTGGAGTATGTCAGAACTCAATCTTTCTGAATTTCTTGCACAGTCTTTGTGCCGAGTTTACATACGGAAATATATTTTCATTTTTGGTGGCCCATTCGCCTTGCACTTGATGAATTAGTAGGTCAGAATCTCCAATGACCAGCAATTCATCGATGTCCATATCCAGTGCCATTTTGAGGCCTAGAATGTAGGCCTCGTATTAAGCCATGTTATTGGTGGTACCAAAACTGGTGGATTGGACAGGTATCTCTTGATAGTATCAAATTCCTCTTAGCACTCTTCTGTCCATTTCGTGGGAGCTTCTTTCTTCAAATTCCTCTTAGCACTCTTCTGTCCATTTCGTGTTAATAGGTAACTTGTGGGATACTACGCTAGTACTTAGCCCTGGTATGTCGGTGTATGACCATGCGAAGATATCCACGTACTCCTCCAGTAGATTTATCGATTCTTCTTTTAAAGGCATCTCTAGGCGTGCACTTATCCTTGTCTCATTGACATTCTCTTCCTCACCTAGATTTATGGCCTCTGTTTCATCCATATTTGGTTTCCGCTCACTTTTTAACTGCTGTACCTCTTCCGCGAGACCCTCAGGCAACATTGTGGTCTCGTCATATTCCTCGTACTCTTCTTCCTCTAAGTTGCTCGACTGATTCGTTTCACAACATGTCATGACATTCAGGGTTGTTTTATCATTTTTATTACTGAAAAAATTCAAAGCAAAGTATGTTAGTGTAAAACATGTATGCGCAATAAATAAATAAAATTGTTTTGATTAAACAGAGGCTTTCTTTGATTTAGATTAATAAAGGTACAAACTGTGGTCCTGTCTTGGATCAACATCAAGCCATTTTTGTTTTTGAAAACATTACGAGGTAGATAGAATGATAAAAAGTGAGTAATCGGGCTTCGACCGATTCTCCCTATTTTTCAAAATAAATTCATCTTTCTCTACCAAAGAGCCAGTAACCGGGTAGAGGTTCAATTGAACAGCTGCTCGCCGGATCTGCGTCTCTGATGATGGGCGTTTCTACATGTTCTTCTAAGATGACTGAGTAATCTTCTTGTTGAAATAGCATCCCTTTCCCTTCTTCAACGTCAGCATCATTTGGCACAAGCATTCAGCTAGGAAATGACTGGTACAGGTTGGGAATGGGTTTGCGGAGGTCTGCGACCTCTTGCCACTTCTTGGTAGGTATCTCATTTTCGGCTGGGACATATCCCAGTCTGAAACATAAATTGTCTTGGGGAAGGGGAATTGGCTCAGTGATGTTGTGCAAATTCTTTCCCAGACCTTTTTCGAGCTCGAACCCATTCAAGAGCATGGTCAAGGCAATCATCTTATATATTACCAGCATAGGTGTCTCGAGGTTTGTGGGTAGCCCCTACGAGTTCCATTACATGGAAATCTGTTCCTTTAGGTACCGTTTTGATGACGGGCATGAAATTGTCCGGATAATTATGCATGCTTACCTCTCCATGGATTATCACTTCTTGTTCTCCCCAGACGAATTTCAAAGACTGGTGAAATGAAGATGGTACTGCTCCTGCCATATGGATCCATGGCCTCCCCAAGAGTAGATTGTAGTCGGTAGGTATTTCCATAACCTGAAACTCGGTAGTGAACTCTGCTGGACCTATGTAAATATTCAAGTCCACTACTACAGTGGCATCACATCGGCCTCCGTCAAATGCTCTTATATTAGTATGGTTCTGACGAACCTTTCCAAGGTCATATTCCAGCTGAGTTAGGGTAGACACATGACAGTGATGTTCAATGCTTTGTTGCGGCACATGACAGTGATGTTCAATGCTTTGTTATGATCGGTACCTTCCTTGGGTAACTCTTTTTTCGTGAAGGTAATTTGGTGTTCCTTCATAACATGTGTCACGACCCAACTCCGTAGGCCGCGACTCGTGCCCTAACTGGGCACTCATACGTACCCGGTCCTATACTAGCAAAATATTAGAAGTAAGCAGAAGCAATAATTTAACAAAGCCAAGTAGGCATGACGCACGAAGGCCGATCAGGCCGTCACAAAATATATATATACAATCCCCAACGCACACAAACGCACAGAACATATACAGAACCCGCTACACATGTCTACAGACCTCTACAGACTGAAAACATAAACATATGACGGGACAGGGCCCCGTCGTACCCCTGAAATCCGGATGTACGTACATATCAGAAAAAAGGTCGTACCAAAATGTAAGCTCCGAACAAGGGAGCGCCGTAGTGGTCGATAGATGACCTAAGCGGGCGGATTCGCAAGCGCGTGTCCGTACCTGCGGGTACGAAACACGCCCCCGAAGAAAGGGGGGCACGGAAAATGTACCGAATATGTAAAGCGAGATCGTAACAACAAAATTGAAAATCGAACAATGTATGTATGGAGAACGAACGAGATGCGTAAATAATCGAAATCATAAATGATGCATGCGTAAAAACATATGCCAAAGCCGCCCGACGGGGACTCGGCGGTCGAGCGTGGTGCGCCCCCGACGCTGGCGCCACAAGCATAACAGATCATAACATAACAAATGGCCATATCAGAACATAATCAACATAAGCGTACATGGCACATCATACACCGTAACCCATGCACGTATATACCTGCCCCCTCACACCGGAGCATGGCGAACAATGCAGAGAATTACGCTTGAGAACATATCCTCGGCCGGCTCGGTGTGGGAAACATTGAGGCATCCACGAATGGAGTAGTGAGAAACCAAATGCAATAAAAATAACATATATGTTTCCAGAGACTCAATGAGGCATATCGAATAACAAGTCAAATCGATGAAATCGGACGGAGACATAGCAAGTGAGTTCCGGATGTCATAATGAGTTACAGAAGCATAACTCTTCCTGAGATCGTTTCCAAGGTCCAGAACAATTCATAAGACTTAACGGAATATTCGAAACAATTTTCTAAAAATAGATAAAGAAGTAGTTAAAACATTTCCGTTAAAACCGCTCGAAAACAAGTCATAGTCACAAAAGGGCTAGTAGTCGGAAATAGTGGGCCCACCTCGGGTCAACCGAGGGGGTGGACACAAATTATGTATAATAGGCTTTATGGAATCGCTTATGAAGGTTTTTAGGGTAATCGGATTTTTCTTGCACAAGTTCTAGGTGTTTAGACATTTTCCTAACTACTTACAACTTAACTAATTCAATTCTACTGAAAGAAAATGGGACAATTTCGAACGTGGGTTCCGAAGAGTAGAGTTGTCCCCGAGGTCCGAATTCAAGCCTAGTATACCTAGGACATGCCAAGAGAAGGGAAGCAGAGCTTTACATACCTTTTGCGCCTCTTACGCTCTCCAAAACTCACTTTCCGTTTCGCCAAAAATCTGCAAATGGTCACATTGACCAGTTACTATTCATGAGACTTACAATTTCCAAACTTAACCAATATTGTTCTATAAAAATTTGGGCAGCATCTCCCCTATACATATAGCATCCCCGAGATTCAACTCGGCTCAAAATGATCAACAACAACCAAACTAACAACATTAATCCACAACAAGAATCGCAATTGACACAAATAGTCTTCCTTTATCATAAAGTGACAACTTCCAACTAACTTTGCGTTTATTATTCAATAGCCATATTTCCATACTCATCTACTCACCAACATCATCCCAACATCATTTAGAAGCATTTCCTATAATTTTTCACATTATTCGCAAAATACATAAATTTTCCACCGAAGCCATAACTCATCAAAACTTCCATTTTTCAACAAACATATTCATAACGCATTATCCTTCCTTAAATTCATCAACAACCATCATAATTTGCAATCTAACAACTTCGTTTCTCATAATGTCACAAGATTACACTAAACGACATAAGCTTCTACATTCTGTTTCAATACAAACTTACGTCATTTCTCTTCATTTACATGCAAGGATCACTACAACTCAACTAACACACCAAATAACATTAATTCATTGCCATGTTCCAAACACTATACTACACGGCCAACTACTATATTCCAACTTCAACCCAATTTTATTTCAACCTCCTTTTCAATGTGAATTCCTCCATAAACACAACTAGAATTCAACATAATTTTTTTAACTCACCATAATTATACAACACACATACACACACGGCCCTATGCACTCTTACACTACCATGCAAACTTCCATATTACCATATATTCTACTCATTTACATGCACCACAACACAAACTAACCTTCAAAACATAATTAAAGGAGATGAATTCTTACCTTGTTCTTCAAACTTCTTCACTCCACCAAGTTACTCAAACAACGAAACTAATGGGTTATCTTCCGAAATAATTGCACCACGTTGTAGGGGACCTTGAATTGGTATAAATACCACAAGAGAATAATTCTAGAGGCAATATTTTTGGTAGTGAATTTTCTATGGCCAAACCCGAATTGGCTTCTTCTTTTTTTTTGTTTCTCTTGCTTTGTTCTTTCTCCTTGCTTCTTGAAAATTCTAATAGATAAGAGCCCTTATAATATTAATTAGGCACATGGAAATTATTCACTAAAATTGGTGGGCTTGGGCCTACATGGCCGGCCACCCCCATGTATGTTGGGCCTCATTTTTCTTTCATTATTCTTGGCCCAATGACTTATAGTCCATGTTTTGTAATTCCCGAAATAAATTTCCAAAATTCCAAAATTGCCCTTAGGCCTCCTCCCATTTTTCCATAATCAAACTTCCATATCCGACATACACATCTTAAGCAAAATCCAAACATAACCTTATTCCTTAAAATCAAGGTTATTTCCAATTTTCCAAATACGCGAAAGTGCCGGATATAACAACATGGGCGACCATATCGGCCAGATTTTCGCTACTCGTCCGAGCTGGGACGTGGGCTTCCTTTAACACCTTCATTAGTGCTAAGTGATGCTGGGGTAAACTTTGTAAAAGTGCCAACATCGAAATTTGGGCGGGTGTTTTCTTTAGCTGCTCCACAATGGAGTATTCTTTGGGCTGCATCCGGTGCTAGAAATCTTCAGCTTCACCCTCAGTGATTGCCCTTTTTTTATTTCCCTCTCTTCGAGGTGCCCCTTGGGCTAGATCTTCAGAAGTATAGCACCTTCTCGATCTTGTAATTCCGTGGGAAACAGCGACTGGGCCCACAAATTCTTTTCGAGGCAGCGCAGGGGTTACTTGAGTCACATGCGCAATAACTGGCGCATGGATTAATACTTTGAATTATCGGCACTCTCGTAGAGAAAGCGACGCCACTGTGCGCTCAAGTTCTTTCACGTATTCACAGATTGTGGGCCTGCCTACGACCCAGTCCTCTTCCCTTTCGATCATATGAATCACGTTGTTGCCATGGTTTGGCAGGGGGTTGGTGTTCATATTTGACGGAGTTGTTTGGAGTAAAATCTCCTTCCAGTCAATTATGTCTTGTATCTTATACTTGAGATGATGCAGTCCTCAGTACTGTGTCCTATTCCATTAGAATGGTAGGCACATGTTTGGTCAGCTTGGTAGAACCAGTTCTTTGGGTCAACGACCTTTGGGGGAAGAGTTTGGATCATCCCGGTTGCACTCAATCTTTTGAACAGATCAGTCCGTGATTCCATTAACGGAGTGAACACGCGAGCAGGCTTCTTTTCGAAGTTCTGACGGGGCGCATTATAAGTGTTTGGTGGTGGCTGATTTTGGTAGGTATTAGGTTTGTTATTTTGTGGAGGACGGTAAGTGGGTAAGGGAGTCTGATAATTTTGTTGTGGAGCTTGGTAATTTAGGGGAGGTGATTGGAAGGTATTTTGTGAGGTTTGGTAATTTAGGGGTGGTGATTGAACGGTCGGCTGCGCATAACATATGGGCACCGTATTGTAAGGAGCAGGTATGTAAGAGTTTGAGGGAGGCGAAACATATGCTTCTATCGGGAATTCTTCCCCTCTTTTGGGTTTTGGGCTAGGAGTGTGGGATATGCTTGCCACGTCTTCCTTCTTCTTCCTTATAAACCCAGTCGAGGTTGACCCAGTGAACTTTCCGGTCATACTTAGGATTTAGCCAGTTTTAAGACCATCTTCTATGGCTTTTCTCATTTTGACTACTTCCGAGAATGGTCTTCCGGCCATTGAAAGCATCCTGTCATAGAAATTCATTTCTTGCGAACGGATGAAGACCGACACAAGTTCTTCCTCGCCCATTAGCGGTTGTACCCAGGCAGCTATTGTTCTCCACCCACTTGCATACTCGCGAAAGTTCTCGGTGGATTTCTATTTGACCTTTTCCAAATAATACATGTCTGGTACCGTTTCCATGTTAAAGCAAAATCTTTACATGAAGGCCGCAGCCATGTCTTCCCATGTAATCCAACAACGTATGTATTGCGTCGTAAACCATTCTGAGGCTTCACCGATCAAACTTTGGCTGAACAGCCTCATGATGAGCGCTTGGTTTTCTCGGACGCCGACCAATTGGTCACAATAGGCCCGTAGATTCGCTTTCGGATTACCCATCCTATTAAATAGCTCAAAACGCGGCACCTTGAAGCCTTCGGGTAAATCCAAATTTGGATGCATACACAAGTCATCATAACTTAGGCCCGTGCCTGTGTGAGCGATTTTCATGGTTCACTCCACCATTGCGGTCATCTTCTTCTTGAGCCTCTTTTGTTTTTCCTGCTCGGCCTTCCATGCTTTTTCTAATCTCATCGTAGTGATCAATTTCTTAATCGGGTGAAAAGGTGCACGGGTGACAGGTGTGTGGAAGGAAATAGCAGGGCGAATTCGGTGAGTAGGGGTGGTTTTGGCGATTGGTAGAGAGATGGTGCTCGGCTATATGGTAATGACGGGATGGGTGTTTTGTGGTGCTTGGTAAGAGGGGATAGAGTGAGCAATTCCGGCAATTTAGGTAGTGTTAAGTGGTGTTGGGGTATGGTAAGAAGTACCAATGTGACCCTCGTGAATTGGGGTGAATGGTATAGTAGTCACCGTGGAATGGGTGGGAAAGTGATCAGATAATGGTGAGTTCAGTGATGGAAAAAATGATGGAGGCCTTCTTTCTTCGGCAGGGCCTCTCGGGCAAAGATTAGCAGCTTTGTTTCGTGCGACTTTCTCTTGAAGATGGGCAATTTTCTCAAGCAACATTTTCA
This sequence comes from Lycium ferocissimum, assembly GCF_029784015.1. NCBI lineage: Eukaryota > Viridiplantae > Streptophyta > Magnoliopsida > Solanales > Solanaceae > Lycium > Lycium ferocissimum. The sequence continues at coordinate 8,848 of NW_026713723.1, read as the reverse complement.
TGATGACTCAGGCAGTTTGTGCAAAGGCGATTCTCTGAGAGCAATGTCCGTAGGGGTAGTTTTGTTCTCTAATAAGCCAATCATCATTTCTTTGCCTTTATCTTTTTGGGATAGGGATGCTATTGCAGCTTTGGATCTTGTAAAGTATGCCAGTGTGAACACGAATCAACCTTTATTTCTATAAGAAAAGAATAACTCAAACATAAAGAGAGTTATTTTCGTCTGGTAATAGAAAGATAATCAAGATATCACACGTAGATGGCAGTTAAAAACACTTAGCACATAAATAATCATATGTTTGATTTAAATGCTCAATTGATCTCTTGTACCGAGTCTTGGGTACTTGGGATTTGTTAAGTGAGGGAATTATAATATTTATAATATATAGGGACCGAGTCTTACGTAGACTGCCTACGTATCCCTCCGCAAGAAATCAGGCCCTTCTGTAGTTCTATTGACATAAGATAAGACTCCCTACCTTAAAACCTACCCATGACCAGGCCTGATAGGGGCTTCCTGCGTAGCCCTTCTTGGGACATCAGGTTGGCGCAGTTCTGTTTAAAAAAAAATTGGGGGGGACAAATCCGTATTAAGTACACAAAATGGGATTCCCTAAAACTACCCAAAAGGTGACCGTTCTTTTGAGGTCAAAATAGGTTATTTGTCCGTTCAACCCTTTTCCGGCCCTAAAGGCCCTAAATCCTAATACTAAGGTGGGAGCACCAACCAAATGGCGCCTTTGTGGACCAGGTTCTCTACCTCAAACTTGAATGCGTCGCACTCTTCTATGTCGTGCCCCAAAGCTCCAGAATGGTACAGACACATTTTGCGGCAGCCAACTCCTTCAGTTTGAGCCTTTCAGGTTCTGATGGGGCTAATCTTCCCGATGCTAACCAACTTCTGGAAGATGCGATCATAAGAGTCCTTAAATATAGTAAAGTCATAACACCAAATATGAGTGTTAAGCGTAATCCCTTCAGTTGTGGAGATGTTGTTGTGCCCCAAAAGTGATTGTGGGCCCCACCTCTTGGTGATGTTTTTCTTATCTATCAGCTCGATGAGCCTTCTCTTGAAGGTCAAACATTCATTAATTGTGTGTCCTGCTTGATCTCGATGATAAGGGCATCTCTTATGCATGAAGACCGGAGCACACGGTGGCAACCTGTCGAAGCTGATACTGACTATCCGTTTGCTTCGAAACTTTATCATCATCTCCTCGCTCGTTATGTGCTTAGGCGAGATGCGGTAGGGATAATCCAATGCCTTAAGCGTAATAGCCCGCCATTCGGGTGAAGCTGGTCGAACATACCGTATCCGTTCCTCGGGTTCTTCCTTCGGACTTCATGGCGTGACAGAAGTTCCTTCCCTTTTTGGGCTTAATGGCGCAGCGGAGGCAGCCTCCTTTGATGGCCAGTGGGCTCTTGTGGGTCTGTGTCACGACCCAACCGGAGGGCCATGACGGGTACCTGGAGCTAACCTATCGAGCACCTACTTACATGCTTCTTATAATCGTATTTCGGTGGACGACATGGCTATCTCACAGTTATCATAATCTATGGAATACCAATAAACTGCGGCTCCGAAGTAAGTGGAGCGCTCCTGAGACTCCGCTGATGAATCACCTAGGGGTCTGATTCATCTCCCTGCCTACCTACGGGCATGAACGCAGCGTCCACAAGAAAAGGACGTCAGTACGAATAATGTACTGAGTATATAAAGCAAGAATAACAACATAATAAAGATATAAGGAACATGAGATAAAAGAGATAACCGGTACATCTGATTCCCTCTTAAAGCGGATATCATGCATGCTTAGCTTTTATATATATATATCCGCATGCTTAGCTTTTATATATATATATATATATATATATATATATATATATATATATATTATAATGTCCGACCATATAGGTGTTGTGTTATCATCAAATATGTAGTATACCGCCCGGCCATATAGGCACGGTATTATCGTCATTACCCCGCGTCTGGGCATTCCGCGTTCGGGATGATATCATAAGCTGCCCACTGCAGTAGTGTGCACATCTACGTGTCTGCCCGGCCGACTATAGCGCGGCGCGGTGTGAGAAAATACATACATATATATATAGAGCATGCATGAGAGCCCAAATAAAACGTTACTACTCTATCGGAGTGACGTAAGGTCGGTAAACCTCCGATTTCTATTATGAAATCATCATCATCGCTATATCTCACCTTAGAAGAACAACTATTATAAGATGAGATCAACAACAATGGATACAATCGATAATCATGTGACAAGCTCAATAGTATCATGAGAACATTAAGAACTTTAAGCTTTGGCATCTCTAGAATTGAAATCATCATCATAATCGTTATCATTATCATCACAAAGAACATTGTCAACAATATCATGAGAATCATGAAAATTATGAGCTTCTAGTATTTCTAGGAATAGGAATATTGTGGATATCATGTATAGGTTCACAACTAGGGAATCATGCCTTTAGAAAGAAAGGGTTAGCCTTACATACCTTTACATCTTCTTAACTACTAAATGTTTTCCTCCAAAGCTCGCAAAATCTACATTCAAGAGGATTCATACTAAAGTTAAGTCTTGAAAACATTCTTAAGTTCAAACTAGCATAATTAACGAGCTAATGAAATTTGGGCAGCACTTCCCCTATTTTATCAACTTCCACCATATCATAAAACAGCTCCCAAACAACAATGACAACATCCACAATATCATAATTAAGAAGTGATATCCAATTTAATCTCAATTTATTCAAAACCCTTTATAAGTCCATCTCATAGTCATCTTCTTCACCCCATCACTCTATGACTTCTCCACTTTAATTCTTTTCCTTTCCAAGAGTTACTAAACCTTTATATCAACTCAATCATGTAAATAATAGTAAGAACATACCTTATTAGAGAAGAACTTAACCTTCCTCAACTCCTTTCAAGACCAAGTTTATCACAACTTTGAAGAGAAGCAAGAACAATCACCTTCCATGGATTTATCTTGAGATGTTGATAATTGGTCTACTCTCTTGATGATATATAAAGGTTTGGAGTGATATGGAACCTTCAAGAACCCTCTAGAAGTGTGGGGAAACAAGTGTGGGAAGTTGGAATGAAAATGAGGCCTTTTGGGACTCAAAAAGGTGACCAATTCGCCCCACCGCTCCATGTTGTGGTAAGTATGCGACCCAGCATACTGAGAATGCGGTCGCATACTCCCTCCACAACATGGGGGTGGTTTTGGGAAGAAATCTCACCCAAAATGGGGAGTTTGCGGCCAGTATGCAGCCCAGCATATTGAGTATGCGGCCGCACACTGCCCCAATTTCTCTTGTTTCGCGAAATTGCATTCTTTTCTATTCATTTGACCTCCAATCCTTATGGAACCTTCTTGGAACTTGTATAAAACTTCATTAACCATATAAGGGTCCCTATAGCTCCCCCTCAAGGTAATTCTAAGCAATGTATAACTAAAATGCTACGAAATCTTCCCAAAACATGACTCAAACTCCAATTTCTCCAACGAACTTACTTCCACCACTTCATATGACTCTGAAACCTTAAGGTATACACTTAAAATTATCAACTACCCTTCCTAACCTTATAAGGGCTTCATGTCCACTTTAGGCTTGCATTATTTCACTCATAATGCAAAAGTCACGAAATTTCCAAGGTATAACAGTCCGATTCCATTTCTTCCTCCTCGATCTCCTCCACTATCGGTATGTATTCGGGAAGGAGTTCTTTTTCCTTGTCCAGGACATTCTCTCCTTGAGTTTCAATTGGTTTCTTGGATGGACTTTCTACCAAATTCATTAACTCATCAGCCTCTTTGATCTTGGCCTTGATTGCTCGGATTTGCTTTTTGAGGTCTTGAATCTTTCGGCCAAGCGAGACTTCATTCTTCCTCATAACTTCCAACTCTGGTGCATTCTTGGTGTTCATCTTCAAATTCTGAGAAGGTTGCTAGACTTAGTGCGGGTATTTTTGTTCATTGTTTTTCTTTGGGTGAGTGGGCGGTACTTGAGATCAATTAAGCATTTAAGTGAAACATATGAAAGCAAGTAAGTCACACAAAGCAATTTATAAAATTACACTATTCGCATTCCTAAACATGCTAATAGCTTGAAACATAAATGTGCCGTTTGAATCAAACCATTGCCCCATAATCATTAATAATAATATTCTTCCCTGAAGGGGTACAAAATATAAAGTAAAGACAGTGCATAAAGTAAATCAAGAAAAGCGTCCCCTGGTGGCGGATGATGAAGCCCGATCTCGGTCGGTCTTGGCCTTCTTCGCCTTTCGGAGGGTAGTCCGGATATGAAGATGGGCCGATGTCAAAGTGGCCTCCATCATAAATCCCTTCTGTGTGGAAGGCAGTGGAGCAACATCATCTAAAGTCTTCGTCATCTGATCATCGAGCTCAACCAAACAGTCATTAGTAAGCTCCAATTCATGTCTCAGACTCTGTATGACGGCTTTGCCATGCTCAATCTGCTCTAAATACTTGGCATCTCAGTCGTTTGCTCTCCTCAGAACCAAACGGGCTAGAATCTCAGCTTGTCAATCCTTATCTTGCATACAACTGTAGAGAATAGGTCTGGGAGGAAATGTACCTTGTAAGTCAGCCCTCAACAAATCTTTATACTCCACAACACAACCCGGGTGAAACCTATCTTCGGCTAAGGTATCGGGAACCCAAATCATGCGACCCTTCCATTATCGTATGCAATCTAAAGCCCTTGGTAGTCTATCAATGTCATAGTCAATGATAAAATCTCCCATGCCTCCAATATGGGGTACGACTTAAATCCCGCCAAACTGTCTCAAGACCCTACCAGGCACACAAAGGTGGATCCCTCGAATCCCTATAAGTAGTAAGAATGGACACTTTCTACCCTTAACCACAACTTTATCAGACAAGAAGTCATGGAACATCCATTGAACGCTTTCCTCTTTCAATTTGAAAAAGGTGAATGTCCAACTTTGCCTGTTTTGTTCTCCGAAGTTCGGGAAAAATCCCGAAGACCATCTCTTTCGACAGACTTACTTAAGTGTTGTTCACTCCTAACATTGATCATGTTCTTAATGATCCACCATTGTAGGAGTAAGTTACAACCTTGGAAGTATTTGTAGTGGTTTCAGCAGAAGGTCAAGGCTCGGTACAAATCGGCTACGATGATTGGTGTTAAGTCAAAGTATTTAGTTTCTTCTTGTTGGGTTATGGCGTAGAAGATGGCATGGGTGACTGAAATGACTTGGGGGTCTATGGTTAAGGACTAATCTTTGGGGAAAACCATGGTTCTCAGAATGCAAATAGAAAAAGCTAAAGGTACGTGGTCGTGCATTCGGCATAGGTCTTGAACTCCTCGGGATGCTCCACAAATCAATTTAGGCTTTCATACCTTTTGTATAACTCTCAAAAGGGTATGGTGGGGCCATTGGCCCAATTGGCATAGTTCAAGGAAAGTTGTTTGCAAATTTGGGAGTAGGTGGGTTTTTTCTGGGATTAAGGCGTTTTGGTCGAGTTTCTTTCTTTTTTTCAATCCCGAGCCTACGCTAGTCAACACATCCCTGAACTCCTCTAAAGTAGGCGCCATCTTGACGTCGTCCCGAAATCGAAAAACCATCCTATCTCTGTCCCAAAGCCCAGTAATTACCTCTATCAATTCTTTACAACCTATCATAGTCATGATGGATGTCAGATTTCCTAAATGACATTAAATCCCCTTTTTCTCATCCGGGGACATTTGGCCCCACCAAATACGCAGCAACTCTGGTGTAGTTAAAATCATGTAAAAATTTAAGTTGATCGACATCTACAAAACAGAAGTCAAGGTTAGTCCCCCCCCCCCCCCACACACACACATTAGGTAATGGTTCCATTCATAGGCACATCACATGTTTCCAAATAGCACATAATATGAGATACGGTGTTTTTCGGGTGATACACCATTCTTGACACGGGGTAGTCTTCCTATCGGTTTTGGATACATCTAAAATATCCAAACCACCCAGTCTACTTCATATTTGGATTTGTTTTAGCTCTAACCCAGGCATATGCAAGAGTGGGTTTTCGAATTGACCTTGGACCCGAGCGGACTATTCGGGGTGAACCGTTGTCGACCGTTGGGTGACTGCACACCAACTTAACGTTCAACGTGTTCCAAAGAAAAGGTATTTTGGGTTTTTTAGTGAAGGCTAGACCACGATCCCGCGTGTCCCCTTTGAAACCATGCTTTTTGCCACGAGTGACGGAGTTTATGATATGAAATGAATGACAATTATATCTACGAAATTTAGACACATAAGAAAATAAATATAGTAAGAAATCACATTATATTGAAACCCTTATGGTTAGAAGCTAGAAAATCCCCAGCAAAGTCGCCATCTGTTACGGTTCGCTTTTACGCTGATTAAGGCATAAAAGTTACAACGAGGTTGTTGGTACTCTAATTGGATTTTAGTATTTTTAGAGTTGCCACCTAATTTATTAAAGGAAACTAGGAAAAGTGGGTAAAAGATTTTTCAGGCAAGAGAGAAATCTTTTTGGTACCACAGTTCGAGGTAAGAGTTACGTGATCTCCTAGGGAATGTTTTATGCACCCTAGTATTAAAGATCCGTCAAATACGGTTGACCTACGAGCTTAATTGTATGATTAATGTATTTATTTGCTTAAAAGTGTTAAGTTTTCTATAAAAATGTCATTCATTTGTATCATAAACTCGAGAAAAAATTTGGCAAAAAGTCCCCTTAGAAAAGGGGTTTTGATTTTGAAAATCCACATAAGTGTTCAACTCACTTTCTCCCAAGTAGATTCACTACTATTCTTGTAGCAACCCATCCAGTCGTTATTCAATATTCCATGAACCCATGCCCAATCTAGGTCTAAGGTCGTAAATAATAAGCTCTATGGTGTGATTTAGTGGTTAAGAGTGGGAAAAATTAATTTCCCGATAGAATTAGAAAATTCTGGGCCAGGGAAGGAAGCGGACCGCTATAGTGGTCAAGGGACCGCCATAGCAGTACCGTTATAGCGGCAATTCGACCACCGCAGCGGTCCACGCGGGCGGGCTGCGTTTTTGTCCACTTAGTTTATTTTACGCTCCTTATTAATAAAAGACAACCAAAAGGCTGCTCTTAGGGTTCTATATGAAAGAAAAACCCTTGACACCAAGAAAAAGAGACCCTTCTATTCCCTCCCCACCATTCTGTACGACTATTACCTCTCATGGATTCAGATGAAGGCTAGGAAGACGAGAAATTCATGGAGATTCAATTAGTTGTTCGTCCATGAGGTAGGTTATGATTTACTGGAGTTAGACTTTGATTAGCGAATCGTATATACTTTTGGAGTTGACGGGAGACTGCATGATTAGGTCTTCAGACATGGAGTTTGGATGGACATATTCTATAATGTAACTAAAATCATGTATAAGTAGTAGCTAGGGTAACAATAAATAGTTATTAATGGAGTGCTATTATCATTGAGGGGTACTTCGTGTTTAATTTATGCATCCTTAGGAGAGGGTGATTTCCATCTTTATTTTCTATTGTATTGAAATAATCACATGGCTGTCTTTCTCGTAAATAAGAAACTTGTATTGAGAGGACCGAGTAAGTCGGACTAGCACAACGCCCATCAAGGGCATGATTCATGACTTGTTTGATTTATTGCATCATCGCATTGCATTGCTCGGGTTCTGAGGAAACACATGTAGCAAGAAAGGCTGAGTATAGGCAATTGCATTATCTGGTCTTTGACACTTGAGTTGGATACGAGTATTTATATGATATGGATCCACGTCTGAGGTTCTTTTCGGAGCGGAGGATTTATGGCTCGGGTCCGAGGAATGGATCCAGAATGAGTAGTACATGGACACCATGGGTCCCTTGCAGGTCATGACTGATGAGCAATGACATCGATTGATTTTGTATGTACAAAAGTGTTTGGGCCCTTACATCGCATTCTGCATTGCACTACATCTCATATTTCTATGTTATGCACGTGTGTACTACCGTCGTGGGTATTGCTTATTCATCTTTATGATTTCATTGAGATTGTGTATGGAGGGGTGGCAAATATAAGATAAATGTAGTAGCGGATTTCAAATAGTGAACCATTCCTAGGTGCATCGTATTGTAATAAATAAATTGAATAGAGTGGACTTTACAGACAAAAAAGGTAGAAGTTAGAGGATGTGAAGAGCGTGGAGACGAGAGTTAATAGGTTGAATGAAAGGAAGGGAACGGTTGTGGTTAAGTAGAATACCCGTAATTCTTGGAAATAAAATAAGTGAACAGTTGAGAGTGGAAAGGTAAGTGGTGAGGGTGTAATAACCTTTATTGAGGACCTGGAGGTAAGGGTGCTCACGGTTCGGTTTGGATCGGTTTTTATTTAAAAAATAACCAAACCAATTGAGTCGGTTATTCAAATTGTCAAACCAAACCAAACCAAACTATATCGGTTTTTACTATTCGATTTTGTCGGTTTTATCGGTTTTTCGATTTTTGTCGTTTTTAAAATACATTGTAGTCACTATCTAAATTTAAACTCATGTGTGAAATAGTATTGCCAAGAACACTCACTCTGAAACTAATACTCGTGAGCATACTTATTCTTAGAAATGGGTAGTATTGCCAAGAACGAAGAGAGCAAGCACAAAACAAATTGGTAGTATTGCCAAGAACGAGAGCAATTAGTTTAATTCAAAAGCATGGCCCAAGAGTATAAAAACATAATATAAAATGTAATGTTTTCATAAAAAAATTAAAATACATACACGGGCATATACAAATTTAATTTTAAAATAATATATAAAGTCGGTTTTTGGG
>NW_026713722.1:0-26114 GCF_029784015.1 Lycium ferocissimum | reverse complement strand
TCCAAAGTGTTCTTGAATCTTGTTTAAATGGTTTGGATTAGTACTTGAGCGTACGAATATTGATGTTGGTTTGATTGTATGCGGTTGATTTGAATGAAAATGGAACATCGTCGAATTGTATGGAAAAGAGTTATTAATGTTAGAATGTGTTTCAAATTTATTATTGATGTTGCTAGTTTGGTTGTTGGTAAATTTGGCCGAGTTGAATTCTCGGGGTCGGTGTATTTACAGGGGAAATACTGCCCAAATTTCTGTAAATAAAGTGATGGCTTGGAATTGGATTCTTCGATGTTTATGACTAATATTCGATACCCATTGACGTTGTGTAGATCTTGGAGAGTCCGAGACATAGGTTTGATTTGGATTAGCTTTGAAAGCAATCGAGGTATGTAAAGCTTACCTTTCCTTCTTTTGGCATGTCTTAGATATGGCTAAGTTATGATATGTTATGAGCTTCGGGGGTAATTCTATTCCTAAAAATCCGAGCACGTTTATGAGTCATATTTGCTTTTGATGTTGGCACTCTTATGTGGACAAGCTATGGTTTATGTGTCTTTGTATGATTGAATTTCAAAAGTCTTATAAAGAATTTTGCTACTTAAAGAGGTCCCGAACTTCAAACGCTCGTAACTTTCGCATACGAGCTCGGATCGCCCCGAAACCTAATAGGTAACTTCATAAGGCATAACATTCCCCCAACTCTAGTAGTCGGGCTCGGATGGGGTTGGCACCCGTCCGTGGGCCCCGAGACTTTCTTTATGTACTTCGACGATTTTTTTTTGAAAAAATAATATGATATGACTATTATTTCGATTTCAAGTACGATCAGTTTACTGATCTTTTGAGTTTTTAATAGTGATTTGGTAACATATGATGACTATGATTTTTGTAGGCAGGCCCGGATTGGGCTGACGCTCGTCCGTGGGTCCCGCGACCTTTATCTGTACAATTCTGATGGTTTTTGAAAGAATTCAATATGACTATCTTTCCGACCCCCGAGTATGATTATTTATTTATCTGTTGAGTCTGGAATAACGATTCGTATACTTATGATTTTGATACGTGACTATGGTTTCTGAAGTTTGGTTTGATATGTTCCCGAGTGATATTTGGAAGAAAGTCCGATTTAACTATTGTCTTGGTTTTGAAATAATAGTTCGCTTCAGTTATTCTGTTGAGTTTGTAATAATGATTTGTATGCATATGGCTACTTACGATTCTGCTCGTGCGATTTGTTGTGACATCCTTCACCGGATCCCGGGCCGGTTATTTTCGTGCGCACAATCTGAAGTATGATGTGATTTCGAAGTATGATGTGATTTCGAAGTATGATGTTATATTATCGCTGGGTTCTTGGCCGCGGTATGTGATATGTGATATTGTCCGCTGGGTATTTGACCGCGGGCTGCGACATTGACCGCTGGGTTCCTGGCCGCGGTATGTCGGGTTTCGGAGATGTTCGGAGATATAAAACTTCCGAAGTATGATGTGTTGTGGCGTCCAGATGGAGTGGCGACCACGTTCGTCCGCCGGTCCTATCACGGACCGTATGTGGTATGTGATATGATATGTGATGATTTGATGATATGATATGTGATGATCTGATGATACAATATGATATGTGATATGATATGTGATAATATGACGGTATGTTTATGATTATTATGTTGTATATGGATCGGGCCGTACGTTCCTCGGCATTATCATGTTATATATGGATCGGGCCGTACGTTCCTCGGCATTATTATACTATTTATGGATCGGGCCGTACGTTCCTCGGCATTCGGTTAATGTCAGCTCATACGATATGTTTAATTTCTCGTATATACGAGACAAAAATGTTTTTCAAAAGAAAGCGAAGCATTTTGACATTCTGATTATCCTACTCGCCTTCTGAACCCCTTATGTATGATTTGTATGTCAGATGTAAGTATTTCGGTATTCAGATTATTATGCTCACTTTCTGTATCCCTGACTTCGGTCATGATTTTGCTTTTCGTATTTTCTCGCTTTGCATACTCGGTACATATTCCGTACCGACCCCCCCCTTTCTTCGGGGGGCTGCGTTTCATGCCGCGCGGTACCCACGGATGAGTAGATGATGTTAGCGAAGACGTTCCCACTGGATTGGCGAGCTCCATTTCCTCCGAGTGCCGCCGAGTCGAGTGCTTGTATGGTATACGAAGTTATGGTAGAGACTTTGCGTGCGTGTCGTGGGTATAAGATGTCAGTTATGTAATCGGCTATGTAAGCCGATGTATTATTACGTATTGTGTTACAAGTTTTGTATGTTACAGATTTTGTCTGCTTCGATAAAACGAAAGGCATGTTTGTTTTCTGAAAAAAAAAATTTCGCTATGTACTTATGTTATGTTTGTGGACCCAGTATGATTGTGAGAATTATGAAAGTCAGTGGGTTCTCTCGGCCATCACACCCTATCGGATTAAGGGTGTGACAAATTGGTATCAGAGCAGTTCGTCCTAGGGGTGTCTGCAAAGTCGTGTCCAGTATAGTCTTGTTTATGGTGTGTTACGCGCCACATTTATAAACAGGAGGCTACGGGGCATCTAGGGTGGTTACTCTTCTTTCACATCTGAGATCGTGCCATAGAGCCAAGTCATAGGAGATGGGACTCCTTACCCTGATTTGTAATTGCAGCTGAAGAATGACACTGATAGAAGAAAACGATTGATGATGTTGGAAGTTAAAAAGTACGCAGGTAAGCAAAGGTATGAAAGATATATGTTGGGAAAGATATTGAAGTTGCGATTGAAATACGAGTTGAAGACTAAAGGGGGAAAGTAAACAAGAAAGTGTAACAGGTGCCGTTTGAGTTGGGCATACGAGGTATGTTTGTTATTTTTGTACTGTTTATGATATTGGGAGCCCTGTGCGGCTATGATACGATATGATATGATATGATATGTATATATGTATTTTGGCCCTGTGAGGCATTGTTGGTATTTCCTGTGTACAGGTTTTGGGATAGTAAGAAATATGAAAACTCGCCAAAATTTTTCCAGAAATAAAAAGAGAATGAGACATGGGTTTATGATATGACTTGAAAAAGGTCGTACTAATAGTAATGATAAGATTTGACTAAGCTACGGGTACGGCTGATATCGAGAAAGAAATAATAGTATGAGTAAGACAAGAGTAAGGAGGGCTAAAATAGTAATTGTGTTATGAGAGCGTGTTGAAATCTGTAAAGGCTTCGACTTACTCCAGATTATGTGCTGAAGGTCATGTGATGAGGTGGACGCGATCATACTAGCATTACAAAGATCGTATTTCATCAGAAATCTAAAGTTAAGCGTGCCGGAGTGAGAGAAATTTCAGGATGGGTGACCCCTGGAAAGTTTTCTGAAAGTTTTACAAATTCAGACATAAGAAGCAAATGAGAAGCTAGAGTGGCCTAAGGGAAATTAGAGTATGTGGAGAGGGCAGAAACCTTAAGAGGTCGCGTAGAACGGGGCGGATTAGACCGGTAAAGAGGAAGAAAGTGCATCACGGCTCTAGCATTGGGGTAAGTTTGAGTAGCGTTTGGGAATATTGTGTGAACGAGATTGCATGCTATGATAATAAAGGAAACCCCCGAGATCCTTAAGACCCTATACGGTTAGTTGAACATTCGAGGACGAATGTTCTAAAGGGGGAAAGGATGTTATACCCCGTACTTGGTACATTGGAATATTCTAAGTCAGTTGCGACAAGTTAAGGATAAGGTTGTAAATTTTTCCGATTTTGTTAAAAGTGCATAAGTTGCATATTCATCTTTTCATTGGTATGGAATGTTAAGGGTAAATTTGGAATAAGGAAAATTTGGGACCCAAAGATGAATTATGGAAAGCTAGACATTTCATGAAAATTTGGGGCCAAAAGTGAAAATTTGGAAACTAAGAATTCATGAAAATGGCCATATGTGGCCATGTGTGTGTGTGGGCCATGGGCCATGTGTGCAAATTTTATGAGTGGCTAAAAGATGACAAATTAGTCATCAAAATCATTTTCATCACTAGGAAAATTCAAGAAACTTGAAGAAAAAAAAAAAGAAAAGAAAAAGAGAGAAAGACATGGAGCATGTGCATGGTCATATATTTATATGCATATTTTTTTATAGATATATATATATATATATATATATGGATGACTAAGTCAAGCAAGAATTCATCATTATCCACTTGAGAAAGTTCAAGAAATATGAGGAAAGAAAAAGAAGGAGAAAAAAACGGCCAAGGGAGGGGGCAATGAACCAAAAAATTGGGTCCATGAAAATTGATCATGGAAAATTTGTTGCTTCAAGCTTTTCTACTAATTGGAAGGTCCTCTATGACGTGGGATAGTTATTGGAGTCGTTGAACCGCTCGTTTTGTCGTTTGCAACCTCTAGCCGAATGAAGAAGTAAAGTGGAGAAAGGTAAGATTCAATCTTCTTTCATGTGTTGTGAGTGGTTTCTATATGTTGTGTTATGTGGAAAAGAATGAAATCCATGAAATTGTGGTGTGGAAGTTGTAGCCGTGTACATGTTGCTTTGGTGTAGGAATGATGAATTAATTGTGTTCAACATGTTTGTGTGTTGTGGTAATGTGTAGAAAATGAAAGAAACTCATGGAATGATGTACGTTGAGGAATGGCCGAATATGGGTTGTGTTGTTTGGCAAAGAATGAACAAATTTTATTTAGTGTAATTTGGTTGTTGTTGTATGGATTTTATGGTGAAAATGATGATTTAATGATCCAAGTTGAAGTAGAGAATGTTATGGGCTGTTTTGAAGATAATGTGAATTTAGTGTAGTTTCTTGTATTTGTAAGATTAATGTTGTTAAAGTATGGATTGTTAGTATGGTTTATGAATTTGGAAAAAAAAGAAATGTCTTGTTGATGTTTTCTTGGACTTGGAAGGTTTCGGATTTGCTTAGTGCATTGGATGGGCTGATTTGAACATTTTATGGATTGTCCAAAGTGTTCTTGAATCTTGTTTAAATGGTTTGGATTAGTACTTGAGCGTATGAATATTGATGTTGTTTTGATTGTATGCGATTGATTTGAATGAAAATGGAATATCGTCGACTTGTATGGAAAAGAGTTATTAATGTTAGAATGTGTTTCGAATTTATTATTGATGTTGCTAGTTTGGTTGTTGTTGGTAAATTTGGCCAAGTTGAATTCTCGGGGTGTCGAATTTATAGGGGAGATGCTGCCCAAATTTCTGTAGAAAAAGTAATGGCTTGGAATTGGATTCTTCGATGTTTATGACTAATATTCGATACCCATTGACGTTGTGTAGATCTTGGAGAGTCCGAGACATAGGTTTGATGTTATACCCTGCATTTTGTGCATTCGGATAAGAGTTATGGACAAGGTTATCTCTCGACTTTGTTTTACGATAAGTGGCCTATGATTTTGTTGGAAGGAAGCATTAAGGAAAATTTGGGGTAAGAGTGAAATTATGGAAACTAGGCTTTCATGAAACATGGGGCCAAAGTGAAGTTTGGAAACTTGAAAAAAAAAAAAAAAAAAAAAAACAAGAGGGAGGTGGCCGGCCACATGGAAGTGTGGGCCATGGCCATATGTGATAATTATATATGTGTGTATAAGATGAAAATTAAGTCATCTTTATCATTGATGCCTTAGAAATTTCAAGAAAACTTGAGAAAACTCAAGCATGGCCATTCGGCCATATTCAAGAACCGAGAGGAGAGAGAGAGAACCAAGGGATATTGATCATGAAAAATCCTTCTCTTCTAGCTTTCATACTAATTGAGAGGTCCTCTACACCATGGAATAATTGTTGAAGCAAGAAAAACATTCTTTCTTACAAAAAATAAGCTAGCCGAGTGAAGAACAAGAGTGAGAGGTAAGGTTCAATCTCATTTTTCATGTGTTGTGGATGATTTGTATGTGTTGTGAAGTGTGGAAATGAATTAAAATCATGAAAGTATGGAAGATGAAGTATAGCCGTGTATGTGCATGTGTGTGGTCGTGTAGAGTGTGTTGTGTAGGGGTGGAGAGTTGTTTGAATGTTGCATATTTATGTGTTGTTGTAATGTGTAGAAAATGAATGAAACTTATGAGATTATATATGTTGAAGCTTGGCCGAAAGCGGGCTGATTTGGTGTAAGCATGTGGGACTAATGTGATGTAGTATTTTGGGTGTCGTCGTTATGAATTATATGATGAAAAATGAAGTTTTAATGATCCAAGTCGAAGTTATAATTGTGCGGGCTGAATCGGACGATAATGTGATATTAATATGATTTCTTGAATTCATGAAAATGAAGTTGCTAACGAATGGATTGTTGACGTAGTTTACGAATTTGGAAGAAAAGAATGCGTTGTGTTGCTCTTGCCAAGTTTAGATAGTTTCGGGTGGAGTAGTACATTGTTGGAGTTACTTGAATATTGTATGGATTACTTGGAATGTTCTTGAATCGCGTTCGAATGGTTTTGGATTGTTATTTGAATATACGATCGTTAATATTAGTTTGAATATATGTAGTTGAAATGAATATGAGAATGTTGGTATTGAGTTGGAAATATGAAGTTAGAATGAAAGCTATTGCACTATGTTGGGAAGAAGACTAGTTATGCTATCTTGTGTTTCATAATGATTGTTTGTGTTGTTGGGTTGTTGTTGTTGATATATTGGGCCGAGCTAAGTCTCGGGATGCTATGTGTATAGGGGGAAATGCTGCCGAAATTTCGGTAGACAAACATGAATTTAAGTTGAAATCTTGGAAGCTACAACTCACAATTGGTAAACATGACCATTTGTAGATTTTGGAGAAAACGGGATTCGAATTTGGAGAAGCTTAAGAAGCGGAAAAGGTATGTAAGGCTTACCCTTCCTTTCTCTTGGCATGTCCTAGATGTGATAGGATATGATTTGAGCCTCGGGATGACTCTGCTCTTAGAAATCCGAGCTTATATTTATCCCTTTCTTATTCGAGAATTGAACTAAATAACTTACGCTTTATTGTAAAGAAATGTTCAAACGTCCGTAACTTTTGAAAATGAAAGCGGAATGCCTTGAAATCTTCGAGGATGATCCAATGGCACATAATGACCACATTTTTATGTTCGTTACCCGACTTGACCCGAGGTGGGCCCATAGTCCCCGAGATTTAATTGTATTGTTTTATTTGCCTTATTTTCGTAAGATAATTAAGGAAACCTTTGACTACCGTTCCGAATTTGATATAAGAATCTGGTAACTCAGATATAAGCATTCCGGTTGGACAATTCTGATATAAACGCTTCGATACGAATGATCCGATTTGAATATTTTGATATAAGCATTCCGATGTAAATATTCCGATATAAGTATTCTGATATAAGCATCCTATTCGATATATGTATGTTCGACATAAGTATTCTAATCTAAGTATTCCGATAAAGCAATCCGATATGAAAACTCCGGGTATGAGTATCTGCTTATGAGTATTTGGGTATGAGTCGTTGACCCGAGTATTACGATACGGGTGTCTCGTAAGTCTTACGTTCTTCATGTACGATCTCGGATCGCTTAAAAAAAGTCCGAAGAGGTTTCTCGTATTTCAAACGCTCATAACTTCCCGATATTAATTTGGAAAAACCCGAAATTCATTTACGAGCTTTTGAATGTCGGTAAGTGTACGTATTCGTTGGTCGATTTATGTGCATATGGTTTCTCACGACTACGCTCGTGCAAGGCTCAATGTATCCTTCACCGCGTCCGGGCCGTAACGTTATCGTGCGCATGCCTCTCGTATATGTATCCGTTCACCGCGTCCGGCCAGGTTCTCGTTATCGTGCGGTTCCACCGCATTGTTCACCGCGTCCCTCATAGGCGGGCTGCCGTTTATGTATGTGATATTATGATCCGATGATATGGGGACGGTGGCCGAGATGGCATATGATGCGTCCATTCACCGCGTCTGTACTTGAGGGTCGGGTTCGTTACGCGTCCCTCACCCAGGGCCGGATACGTTATTAACATATATGATAATATATGATCCTGTATGCGCAAATACGTGGTCCGAAAACAAGCATTTGATATTCCGGACAAGGTCCGCATCTCGATTTTGATGAGGCTCGCCTATTATGCCTCCATACTTCGATTTTGATTACGAATACGTCCGATATATCTCGTACGTCGCTCTGTTCACGAATCACATCGTATACTTACGTACGTCCGATTCGATTACGAATCCGTCCGACACGTGCCTTTGCACGTCTGACTCTGATTACGGGTTTGTTCGATATAGCTCTGTACGTCTACGTCCGATATATGACATCATCTTAGCATTCTGTACGTTCGATATTTCGTCCGATATATGACCTCGTCTGAGCATTCTGTACGTTCGCTCTCGTCGACGCGTGTGACATCACCGATGCGCTCGTATTTTACGTACCTCTTCGGACATGCGATACGTAATTGTAAAATAAGCATTTTAGTACTTTCTGGGCGACTTACTTACCTTCTGTACTCCTTCTGGTATATGGGACAGGTATGTCTGGTTTGTGTCTGAGAAATAAGCGTCTGGTATTTTGACTAATGTACTTAGCTTTTAGTCCTGTTTGTTTCAGTTATGGTTCTGTTTTCTGTATTGCATGCCTTACATGCTCAGTACATTTTCCGTACTGACCCCCTGTCTTCGGGGGCTGCGTTTCATGCCACGCAGGTACTCCCAGATGAGCTGAAGTTATTATAGAAGATGTTCCAGCGGAGATGGCAAGCTCCATTTTCCCGGAGTGCTGCCGAGTCAGAGTTTGTTTGTTATGATTTCCGGATGTATGTTAGAGACTTTGCAGACGGCGTCGTGGGTATTGGTTGTCGGTCTGTAAGCGGCTTCGTCAGCCGATATGTCGATCCGTGTTATGCATTGAATTTTGTATGATTATAAATTTGTTCGATTTGAAGGCTACGAGAAAGAGTATTTTCGAAAAATTTTGCTATGTATTTTATCCTATTTGATTTAAAAAGTCTGGAGTGATTTTGTATGCAGTAAGAGTCTGAGGGTTCGCTCGGCCCTGGGTAAGGGTCGGGTGCCCATCACACCCTAATAAGGTTAGGGTGTGACATTTGATTTGGATTAGCTTTGAAAGCAATCGAGGTATGTAAAGCTTACCTTTCCTTCTTTTGGCATGTCTTAGATATGGCTAAGTTATGATATGTTATGAGCTTCGGGGGTAATTCTATTCCTAAAAATCCGAGCACGTTTATGAGTCATATTTGCTTTTGATGTTGGCACTCTTATGTGGACAAGCTATGGTTTATGTGTCTTTGTATGATTGAATTTCAAAAGTCTTATAAAGAATTTTGCTACTTAAAGAGGTCCCGAACTTCAAACGCTCGTAACTTTCGCATACGAGCTCGGATCGCCCCGAAACCTAATAGGTAACTTCATAAGGCATAACATTCCCCCAACTCTCGTAGTCGGGCTCGGATGGGGTTGACACCCGTCCGTGGGCCCCGCGACTTTCTTTATGTACTTCGACGATTTTGTTTTGAAAAAAAAATATGATATGACTATTATTCCGATTTCAAGTACGATCAGTTTACTCATCTTTTGAGTTTGTAATAGTGATTTGGTAACATATGATGACTATGATTTTCGTAGGCGGGCCCGGATTGGGTTGACGCTCGTCCGTGGGTCCCGCGACCTTTTTCTATACAATTCTGATGGTTTTTGAAATAATTCAATATGACTATCTTTCCGACCCCCGAGTATGATTATTTATTTATCTGTTGAGTCTGGAATAACGATTCGTATACTTATGATTTTGATACGTGACTATGGTTTCTGAAGTTTGGTTTGATATGTTCCCGAGTGATATTTGGAAGAATGTTTGATTTGACTATTGTCTTGGTTTTGAAATAATAGTTCGCTTCAGTTATTCTGTTGAGTTTGTAATAATGATTTGTATGCATATGGCTACTTACGATTCTGCTCGTGCGATTTGTTGTGACATCCTTCACCGGATCCCGGGCCGGTTATTTTCGTGCGCACAATCTGAAGTATGATGTGATTCCGAAGTATGATGTGATTTCGAAGTATGATGTGATATTACCGCTGGGTTCTTGGCCGCGGTATGTGATATGTGATATTGTCCGCTGGGTATTTGACCGCGGGCTGCGACATTGACCGCTGGGTTCCTGGCCGCGGTATGTCGGGTTTCGGAGATGTTCGGAGATATAAAACTTCCGAAGTATGATGTGTTGTGGCGTCCAGATGGAGTGGCGACCACGTTCTGTCCGCCGGGTCCTATCACGGACCGTATGTGGTATGTGATATGATATGTGATGATTTGATGATATGATATGTGATGATCTGATGATACAATATGATATGTGATATGATATGTGATAATATGACGGTATGTTTATGATTATTATGTTGTATATGGATCGGGCCGTACGTTCCGGCATTATCATGTTATATATGGATCGGCCGTACGTTCCTCGGCATTATTATACTATTTATGGATCGGGCCGTACGTTCCTCGGCATTCGGTTAATGTCAGCTCATACGATATGTTTGATTTTCCGTATGTACGAGACAAAAATGTTTTTCAAAAGAAAGCGAAGCATTTTGACATTCTGATTATCCTACTCGCCTTCTGAACCCCTTTTGTATGATTTGTATGTCAGATGTAAGTATTTCGGTATTCAGATTATTATGCTCACTTTCTGTATCCCTGACTTCGGTCATGATTTTGATTTCTGTATTTTCTGCTTTGCATACTCAGTACATATTCCGTACTGACCCCCCCTTTCTTCGGGGGCTGCGTTTCATGCCGCGCAGGGACCTACAGATGAGTAGATGATGTTAGCGAGAGACGTTCCGAATTTGGATTGGCGAGCTTCATTTCCTCCCGGAGTCTTTTAGCCGAGTCGAGTGCTTGTATGGTATACGAAGTTATGGTAGAGACTTTGCGAACGATGTCGTGGGTATAAGATGTCGATTATGTAATCGGCTATGTAAGACGATGTATTATTACGTATTGTGTTACAAGTTTTGTATGTTACGATTTTGTCTGCTTCGATAAAACGAAAGGCATGTTTGTTTTCTGGAAAAAAAATTTTCGCTATGTACTTATATTATGTTTGTGGGCCCAGTATGATTGTGAGAATTACGAAAGTCAGTGGGTTCGCTCGGCCCTAGGTAAGGGTCGGGTGCCCATCATACCCTATCGGATTAAGGGTGTGACAAATTGGTATCAGAGCAGTTCGTCCTATATTACGATTAAGGGTGTGATATTGTCCGCTGGATTTTTGACCGCGGTATGTCGGGTTTCGGAGATATGAAATTTTCTGGAGTATGATGTGTTATGGCGCCATCGACGGGCGGGCGACCATATTTTCTGAGCCCTTGCATGATTTGTATTTTCAAAAATGAATATTTTGGTATTTTGGATATTGCACTTATTTTCTGTATACATTTCGATTATGACTCAGATTTGTTTACTGTATCTTCTGCTTTGCATACTCAGTACATATTCCGTACTGACCCCCTGTCTTCGGGGGCTGCGTTTCATACGCCCGCGTTGTACGGTACGTACTGATTCGGTGATCCGCCGATCTAGGACACCTATTCTCAACCGTTGAGTGCTCCTTTATTCCGAAGCCCACATTTTGGTATATATTCGTCCGTTGCATATGTATTTGTTTGTTCGGGGTGCGGCGGGGCCACGTCCGTCATATGATTACGTTGTTATGTTTAGAGGTCTGTAGGCGTATATGTGGGTTGTGCCTACTTCTATACAGGTGTGTTCATACGTTATATGTTCTGGGCGATCCCATTCGCCGTGGCAGCCTTGTCGGCTTGCCTCTGTATATATTTTGGGCCGATGTGCCATTTGACAGCCTTGTCGGCTCCTGATGTATATATGTTTGTGTTTGAGACAGTTTGAGATAATTTGGGACAGCATCTGACATTTGTATATGTATAAGCTATCCGTATGTGATTCTGTATGATAAGTGTGTTTGCGTGCCCTGCTCGGGCACTAGTCACGGCCTACGGGGTTGGGTCGTGATAGAAGGGATAGCTTTACATACCTCGAAGCTTATCTACTCAACTTCTACTTCTCGAACTCGCAAATCTACAATCAAGGGAATTCATACTATTGCTAGACTTGTTATCACGTGCTTATCTTAAGCCTTTAAGTTAACTCTTCCTAGAATCTCCCGAAATTTCGGCAGCACCTCCCATGTTTATATCCCTAGCCCGAAATCACAGTTACCAACAACCAACAACAACAACAACGACACCAACAACAACATCATCACTAACATCAACATACTCCATAAGACATCTCATATGATGTTTATCCGATTTTTCAACCAACTACTCCATTATACGGCTATTTAATCGCTCTATTTCCGCAAGTAAACCTAAAACAATATCAATAAGGAGGGATTCATACCTTATTCTTACTAGGAAAGCAATATCTTCAGTGTTCGCCTAGAATCCAAACCGAATCAACCGCAAAACAAGACTACAATCACAACCACGCGTTATCCGGACTTAAACTAATACTCCACCACTTGAAAATTGCTCACTTTTTGATACCCTCACTCCCTCTTCTGATTTCTGATTTTTTTTGGACAAAATCTGATGAAAAAAGGGGTTTTTACCCTTTATATAAGGGGTCAAATTCGGAGTCACTGTAGCAGTACTGGCACTATAGCAGTTACTGTAGCCCGCGTTTCTGCTCTGTTAGCCGAATTTGTAACGTCCATAATTATTTACTCCGATGTCCTATTGACGAGCGATTTATTGCGTTGGAAACTATACTCGACGAACTTTATTTTAGTCTTTTGTTTTACTATAAAACACTTCATATGCTTTGAGATATTCGTCCCTCAAGTTGGACTAAAATTTTCACACAAAACTTCACCCGTCCTTTCTCCAAAGTCGTACTACTCCATTTCTTCTGCTCGTTTCCTTATAAAATCTTTCGTTATATCTTATATACATCCTTCACTCATTAAATATACTTAATAATGCTTGCTCCTTATATTACAAAGTGATTTTACTTAACCATAACTCAACGTACTTATGTTTCAAATTTGATAAGTGCTTCTTCGAAGATACGGGGTGCAACATCCTTTCCCCCGTAAGTGAGTCAGAACTGCTAGGTTGATTATTATCCTTGTTCTTTACAGTGTATGTTTATTATGTTATATTTCCCCTTTACATACTCGGTACATTGTTCGTACTAACGTTCCTTTGCTGGGGCGCTGTGTTTCATGCCCACAGGTCTTGAGATACAAGTTGACGGATCTCTCAGTAAGATACCAACTCAGCAAGCAGTGTCGTGGCACTCCACTTGCTCTGAAGTTTCTCTGTGAGTCTGCATGGTTGCATATGCATTTGCATGGGTATGGCGGTGCCCTGTCTCGGCCACATTATGTCATGTACTCCAATAGAGGCTCGTAGACAAATTGCATAGTTAGACTTCCTATGGTCATCTCGGTCTATATTTCGTTGTTTCATTATTATGGATGGCCTTGCCGGCATATGTACTTAGGATTAGCTTGATGACGTAAGTATATTATCTTTTGGGCTTTTGTCCCATACAAATTATGGTATTTATGAATTAGCTTTATGGCCCAGTCAGGTATGATTATGTGATATATGAATGTTTGTTGTGCTCGGTAGGTTAGCCGGGTGCCCGTTATGGCCCTCTGGTTGGGTCGTGACAATAACTCACACGAATTTACAAATTTTTGTGAGCTTCATGGAATAAAGAGGCAACCTACCGCATCCTACTCGCCCCAGTAAAATGGAGTCTGTGAGAGGAAAAATTGCACTATTATGGATATGGTACGGAGTATTTTGACAAGCAGTGGTGTCCCAAGAAGTTTTTGCCCTGAAGTAGTTAATTGGAATATTCAAATCCTGAATAGATGCCCCATATTTGTAGTTAAAAGTATGACTCCGGAGGAAGTATGGAGTGGACAACGACCAGCTATGGATCACTTCAAAATCTTTAGTTGCATCGCATATGCCCATATTTGTTACATCTCGAAAATTTCGGATTTATTGCCTTGTGAGTAGGCTAACGTGATCTTAAGGTGATTATGAAACCCTTACGAGATTAAGGGAAGTATTAGATAGCTTAAAGCGCATACTATAATATTTCGAAGTTATATGAATATATGAGCCTAAGTTCGTTGAAGGAAGTGAAATGTAAGTCGTGTCCGGAAAGGTTTTCGCTATAATTGAGCTAATATTTATTTGGTAATGTCTTGATAGGCTGCTATAGGGCCTATTGTATGGTTAATGAAGTGTTACATAAGTGCCAAGAAGGTTCCACGAAGATTGAAAGTCAAACGAGTCGACGAGAATGAAAATCGGGAACTTTCATTTGTACGGCCATTTGTACGGACCATATAAATTATACGGCCCGTATAATGGTCCGTAGATTACTTCTAGAGAAGAGTGATCCCTGGTGCAATTATACGGTCCAGTTGTACAGACCGTATAAATTGTACGGCCCGTATAATTGGTCGTATAATCGGGTCGGGTCAGATTTTCTTTTTATATACATGGATGACCCTCACTTTATTTTTCATTTCCCACTTTCTCCAAACTCTTCAAAGCTCTAAAACCCTTCTCTAAGAATCTTACACTCAAACCCAAGAGATTACAAAGATTGAATAGTAAGAATCGAAGTGTTTATGTGTTAGAAGGCTTCCTAGGGTTGGTAGATTTCAAGATTTGCTTCGGTATTGTAGCTAGGGTTTTGCACAAGTTGATAACTTGCTCCAAAGCTCATTATTATGAGATAAAAGGTTAGTTTCATGTTTATTTCATGTTATCAAGAATGTTTAGTTGTTGAACAACTTAGGTAGAAGGAGGAAGTAGAAGATGGCGTCTAAATGTAGTTTTCATGATGTTTTTGAGTAGTGAGTTAACTTGAATCATGATTCTTAGTATGATATGGATATAATATTTTTATAGATGGTGATAATGATGATGAGAAAGCATTCTATGAAAAATGTGCAAAGGGTTGGTGTGAAGTTGTTAGTGTAAGTTGAATGTGAGAATGAATATGGAAGACTTACTGGAATGTGATCAGTTGATTATGATATTGTAGATGTTATTATGGTTATTTGGGAGTTATTTTGTAATATGGTGGAAGTCGATGAAATAGAGGAAATGTTGCCCAATTTTCGTTAACTCGTGAACTGTTCTAGTTTAAATTTAAAGGTATCTTTAAGGCTTAACCATGGTATGAATGCTTCTAAATGTAGATTTCTCAAGCTTCGAAGGTGAACGCTAAGTAGTTAAGAAGACAACAAGGTATGTAAGGCTAACCCTTCTTTCATCAAGGCATGGTCCCATTGCTAAATACCTTAATATGAGTTCAATAACGTCTTCCAAATGACTTCATTCCTAGAGTCGCTAAAGCTCATGATCCTTGATAAATCTCATGATACCATTGGTCCCATCCTATGATAGTTGATTCTCTAAGGAAGGATATAATGAAAATGATGATGACGATGATAATGTTGAGAACGTGTATGTACTCCTATGTATACATATTTATGTATTAAAGTATGACTACTAAGAACACCGAGCTTATATGGCCGGGTATGATACCTATCGCGCGCACACCACTGATTGGGTAGGGATAACACTGAGCCTTGGTAGGGCCAGGTCGTATAACACCGAACCTTATAACTTTTGGGTATGTAAGACATCGAACCTCTATGGTCGGGTACGATATTACTACAAGTATAAATGTATGAAATGGAAGGTCCCCATTAGAAAGGGGGTAAGTAAATATCATAAACAACGCTAGAGGTATAAACAGCTTCATTATCTCATGACTTCTCTATCTTATGTCATTTCTTATGCTTTTATTAGGATGTTGATTATGCTTTACATACTCAGTACATTATTCGTACTGATGTCCTTTTGTTTGTGGACACTACGTCATGCCCGCAGGTGGACCGAGAGATAGACTTGATCCTTAGGCTGCTTATCCAGAGATTGCTTAGAGGAGCTCTATTTGATTCGGAGCTGCAGCTTGGGTATTATTCTTTTGTGTATATACAGGCATGGCGGGGTCCTGTCCTGTCCTTATAAAGATGTTTCATACTCTTCGTAGAGGCTCGTAGACAGTCATGTATAGTAGATGTCTTTCGCCTTGTCGGCTCATGCTTTTGGTATATTATTTTGTTAGCCTCATCGGCTTTTTGCTATTTGAATATGAGAGTAGTTGTTGATATTGATATAGAAGTGTCACTGCCCAATGAGATTCGTATTATTGATGTATAGAAAATCATGAGTAGGTCATGTGGCTCACCTAGATGTGAATATGAATGTACGATGAGAGGTACCGGGTGGGTTAGCACCGAGTGCCCGTCATTGCCCTCCGATTGGGTCGTGACAATATTCCAGATCAAAAGAGAAAGAAACTAGATGACAAAGGGGAGAAATGTATTTTTCTCGGTGTTAGTGATCAATCAAAAGCTTACAAGCTTTATAATCCTAGCACTAAGAAAATGTTGATTAGTCGAGATGTCATTTTGGATGAAAATTAGTTTTGGTCGTGGAAGAAAAATGTTATGGGAGAACAAATTCCAGCAAGCTTTGATGGAGAAAATGGTGAAGAAACAATTCCGCCACAACAACAAGAAGTTCCAGCAGTTGAAGTCTCTGAAAATGCTCAAAATAACACTTCCAGAAGTTCTGAAACTTCACCAGTAATGGATGAGGAGACAAAAACTATAGATGAATCACGTGCCACTCATGTTCGAAGAAGGCCAGCATGGATGAAAAATTACGAGGTAAAAGAAATTGATCAATAAGATCCTCTCACTCATTTTGCTCTATTTTCATATTGTGATCCAATAAATTTTAAAGGTGCCGTCAAAGATGAAAAATGGTGAAACGCAATGGATGATGAAATTGCAGCCATCGAAAAAAATGATACATGGGAGCTTGTTGATCTACCTGAAGGACACAAAATGATTGGAGTAAAATGGGTATATAAAACTAAACTTAAGGAGAACGGGGAGATTGACAAGTACAAGGTGCGGTTGGTGGCGAAAGGCTACAAACATGAGTTCAAAGTGGATTACAGAGAAGTTTTTTCCCCTGTTGTTAGACTTGATACAGTCAGATTTGTGAGTGCATTAGCAGCCCAAAATTCATGGCCTATCTATCAATTGGATGTGAAGTCGGCTTTTCTACATAGAGACTTACAAGAACATGTATTTATTAAACAACCTCCGGGTCATGTTAAGATTGACGAAGAGAATTAAGTTTACAGATTAAAGAAGGCTCTATACATGTCACGGCCCAACTAGGGCCATGATGGGTACCCGGGGCTAACCACCGAGCACTACTTATTCTACTACTCATTTGCCGTCATTCATTAATCTCATACTTATAATCATAAAAGAACCATTTCTACTTGAAACTTATTTACTTTATATACATAAGCCCTTCGGCTATCAAAATCAAAATAATGTATATACATATGAGGAGAAACTGTGAGACCATACTACCCACACACGTATCTACGAGCCTCTCTGAGTGCTAGACATAGGGACGGGACGGGACCCCGTCATGCCCAAAACATATATATGCACAAAAAGAATAATCAATGGCACCTCGGGACAATGGAGTGCTCTTAAGTCGATAATAACTCTGCGAGTGGGATCACCTCCTTTGTCTACAGTAGGCATGAACACAACGTCTAAAGAAAAAACGGACGTTAGTACGAACATTGTACTGAGTATGTAAGGCATCAACAATAATAATACATCAATGAAATGAGGAAGCATCAAATGAGGAGCAATCGTGTTATGTGATGTCAATTATAAAAGAAATAATGCATGTTGGCTTACTTCATAATCATCATCATATCATGTATGCATATATGTATAAAGTACGCCGACCTTATAGGTACGGTGTGATAATCATTAGCCCGCGTCCGGGCCTCGCGTCCGGGTACCATCTCGTGTCGCCCCCACTGTGGTGTACCGCCACGTACCATCTAGACATGGTGTATCTGTTACCGCCCGATTGGTGTCACGCCCGGCCATATAGGGGCGGTGTAACATCATCATCATATACTCATCATAAAGCATGCATAGAAACTCAAAGACAACTATACTTTATCGGGGTGACATAAGGTCGTAAACCCCCGATTCCATTATGGAGCATTTATAAGCATTCTGCCTCACCTTGAAGGAATTTGTTATATCCCGTATTTTGTACGTCGGGATAATCCGAGCTAACTATGATAAGTTAAGGACAAGATTATTCCGGGATACGAAGTAGAGATTTTTAACCACGATTTATTTTAAGGCATGAGTTGCTTGTGATTTTATTGGCATGAGATATTATGGAATTTGGGATTAAAAGTGGATTATGGAAAGTTAGTCATCTCCTGAAAAATTTGGGGGCCAAAAGTTAATTTTAGGAAGTTGTTATTTCATGAAAAATATAGCCATGTGGCCGGCCACATGAGGTGTGGGCCATGGCCACATGGATGAGTTATATAAGTGAATTAAGATGACAAATTCATCACATTTTCATCATTCTTACCTCTAGAAATTTCAAGAGAGTTGGAGAGAAAAATAAGCCAAGCTATTCGGCCAAGAACAAGGAGGAGCAACCTCAAGAAAAAGTGATAAAAAAAAAAAACAATTCTCTCTAGCAATTCCACTCCTTAGAAGGTGCATAACAACGTGGTGAAGTCGTTGGAGTGGTAAGAATAAGTGTTGGTTCAAGGTGCAAGCATAGCCAACTTGAAGAACTAAGTGAAAGAGGTATGATTCAATCTTATTTTTTATATGTTAGGGATGATTTGTGTATGTTGTGAAGTATGAAAGTGAATGAAATTCATGAAAATATGGATATTGAAGTGTAGCCGTGTGTGAGTATGTGTGTGTTGGCCGTGTAGTGTGTGTTTTGTAGAAGTGGAGAGTTAATTGAATTTAGCATGTTTGTGTGTTGTTGTAATGTGTAGAAAATGAATGAAACTCATGAAATTATACATGTTGATGTGGGCCGTGACTAGGGGATGTTTGGTATGCAAGAAATGAATTAATGTTATCTAGTATTTTGGTTGTCATCGTTATGAATTCTATGATGTAGAATGAAGGTTAATGATCCAAGTTGAAGTTAAAAACCGTGTGGGCTGATTTAGAGCTTAACGTGATCTTATTATAGTTTCTTGAATTTGTAAGCATAATGTTGTTAATGTGTGGATTGTTGATATAGTTTACGAATTTGGAAGGAAGAAACGTGTTGATGTCGTCCCTATGGAAATTGGAAAGTTTCGGGTGATGTAGTAAGTTGGTTTGGCCATTTGGAATGTTGTGCGAATTGTTTAAAGTGTGTTTGAATGTTGTTAGAATGGTTGTTGGTATTGTTGTGGACAAATTGGCCGAGTTGAATTCTCGGGGTTGTCGTATTTACAGGGGAGGTGCTGCCCAAATTTTTGTAGAATCGAGTAATAGTTTGGAATTGAATTCCTAAATGCTTATGGCTAATGGTTGATACTTATTGATGTTGTGTAGACCTTGGGGAACCGAGGCCTGAGTTTTGATTAGCTAAGGAAGCAAACGAGATATGTAAGGCTACTCTTTCTTTCTTTGGCATGTCTTAGAGTAAATAAGCTATGACACGATTCTCGAGGTAATTCTACTCTGGTGATCCGAGCATGTCCATGATTCTTATTTTTCTCTTGATATTCGTATTCCTAATGTATTCGAATTATGCTTCTTATGTCTTTTGTATGACTAAATTTTAAAAGTTGCATAAAAGTTGTCTTCAAAAGAATTTTTTTCCTAAATGAATCTGAAACTACGAACGTCCGTAACTTTCACAAACGGGCTCGGATCGCTCCGAAATGCTCCTAGGATGTTCCATAATGTATAACATCCCCGACTTTCATAGGCGGTCTCGGATTTGGGTTGACACCTATCCGTGGGCCCCGAGACTTTTCCATGCTTAGACCTAACGATTTTCCGAAAAAGACTTAGTGTGACTATCGCTTTAACCCCCGAATATGATTACCTACTTATTTAACGAGTTTGAAATGAGAATTGTTATGTATATGATTCCGATATGAAGTTATGATCTTTAAGGTTCGATTTGATATGTGCCCGAATGGCATTCGGAAGAAACGTGATTGAACTATTGTCCTAATTTGTAAATAATTATTTGTTCTGATTAGTTTATTAAGTCTTTGTAAATGTTTACGTTGCATATGGTTATAAATATTTTAAGTTGCATGTAATTCCCACGATTCTGCTCGTGCACATTATTATTACTTCCTTCGCCGAGTCCCGGGCCGGTTGTTATCGTGCCCACAATTCGAAGTATGATGAGCTTCCGAAGTATGATGAGTTTCTGATATGATATGATCTGTTACCGAAGTATGATGAGTTTTGATATATGATATGATACGAAGTATGATGAGTTCTGAATCATGATGTGATACGGAGGATGTGTTTGGAGATATGAAAAACTTCCGAAGTATGATGAGTTGTGGCGCCCAAGGCAGGAGGGGCGACCACATTCCGTCCGCCGGGTCCCATTATGGACCGTATATGATATATGTTTTTGATATGCATGATTATGTTCAAAAGTAAGTATTCTGGAACTCTGATTGTTATTCATGTTTTCTGTGATTCGCATATGATTTCCGATGATTGATATGCATATGATGATTCTATTTACCGAGTCCCTCACTAGAGGGCCGGGACACGCTATATGTTTATCCGATAATCTTACTCACCGAGTCCCTCATTAGAAGGCCGGGTACGGTAAATATGTACGATGCTATGGTGACATGATTATGATATGGTTCTATTTACCGACATATGTATATGCATGATAAGTATTTCAAATGCCAAGTTGGTTATCTGGTCATTACACCTGTTCCTATAACCCCTATTTCGATTATGATCTGACATCTTTACCCGTCTTTCACCTTTATATACTCGGTACATATTCCGTACTGACCCCCTTTTCTTCGGGGGCTGCGTTTCATGCCGCGTGTGTACAAGTAGACGTTCGGTGATTCATCGGCCTAGGGGTAACCATTCGGCTGTTTGGAGAGCTCCCTTGATCCGAGCCTACACTTTTGGAGTGAATACTTTTGTTATTTGTATATATATGTTTGTTCACGCACGGCGGGGCCCCGTCCGTCATATGGTTCGTTATGACTCTTAGAGGTCCGTAGACATATACGTGTGGGTTGTGGGCGAGTTACGTACGATATTTGTATGGTTTGTGTTCTTATGTTTCGATAGCCTTACCGGCTGCGTGCGTTATGTATATATGTATGTATATATATATCTATGTCAGCTTTAGGGCGACGACTTACCTTTGCCTATGCTTATGCCATTAGTAGGTCGATTATGGTTAATGAGTGCGTACGAGTGCCCAGCTAGGGCACTGGTCACGGCTTTACGGGGCCCAGGTCGTGACGAAAAGTGGTATCGAGCGGTTCGCCCTCGGAATGTCTACGGACCGTGTCCGGCGAGTCTTGTTTATGGTGTGAGCCGGCCACGCTTATAAACGGGAGGCGCGGGCATTTAGGAATCAATGACCTTTCTTCTATCTTAGATCGTGCGATAGAGCGCAGTCTAGGGAAGACCCTTCGACGCTCTTGCGGTAGGTACGGTCGACGGGGATGAAGAGGCCCTTCGGACGATAGTGGGGGTGCTAAGAAGGCCTGCAGAGTATCCTCGGGACCTCGGACTCGGGGCCCGGCGGGGGGAGCCTAGTTGTTCTATCGAGGCCGATTCCTCGGAGGATCCCGCTACGATCCCCCCCCCGAGTGTTTGACCCCCGGGGAGGGGTGGGGCCCCGGCGGGGAGGCCCCGACATGGCTTATCGAGGCCGCCCCCCGGAGGATCCTGCGACGATTCCTCCGGAGTCCTCGACCCCCAGTGAGGAGGACCACCCAGAGGGCAGTTATGACACGGATCCATCCGAGTACTCGACGGGGGCACCAGGAGAGGAGCTCCCCGACATCGTGCCAGTCGCTCCTATGGTGGAGCACTATGTTAGGCCAGCCTCCTCAGTGAGCGTTACAGATTATTCTAGCCCCTTATCCTGGCCGTCGGTGAACCAGGAGTCGCCGGACTATCTATATCCCTCGGATTCAGACGAGGGGGATGACGAGGAGGAGTACACTTCGCCCTATAGCCCGCCAGATCAGGCTGGAGACAGCTCGTCTACAGGTATATGAGTACTTATTGGAATCTGTTCTATGTATGTATATTTGCTGTATAATTGCGACTTAATAGCGGTAAGCAGAAATTTAAGGACCGATAATCGAATATTTATAAATTAGGGCGATTAAGATGTGTTCACCACTATAGTGGATCTGGAAGTCGAGGACGGAGGGTAATCGTATCCGTAGACGAAAAGTGAATACGGAGGATCGAGAAGGGTAAAATAGTAATTGTGTCACGAGGGCATTTTAAAATCTGTTAAGACTTCAATTTACTCCGAGTTGTGTGCTGAAGGTCATGCGGTGAGGTGAACGCTATCAGACTAATATTAAAGCATCGTATTTCATCAGAGTGCCGAGGTTAAGCGTCTTTGAGTGAGAGGAGATGGGATGGGCGACCCCACAGGAAGTTTTCTAAAAGTCTCACAAATTCAGGCGTGAGAGGCAAATGAGAAGCTAGAGTAATCCAAAGGAAGTTAGAGTGTGTGGAGTGGGCCGGAACCTTAAGTGGTCACGTAGAATGAGGCAGATTAGACCGATAAAGAGGAAGAAGATGCA
This sequence comes from Lycium ferocissimum, assembly GCF_029784015.1. Classification (NCBI taxonomy): domain Eukaryota; kingdom Viridiplantae; phylum Streptophyta; class Magnoliopsida; order Solanales; family Solanaceae; genus Lycium; species Lycium ferocissimum. The sequence goes on along the minus strand of NW_026713722.1, from coordinate 3,355 downwards.
TCACGGTTTTGGAATTGGGGTGAGTTTGAACGGTGTTTGGAAATACTTTGTAAGTGAAACGGTAGAACCTATTTGCCTATGTGTGCGTGTAGTGTCCCACATATGGCCATGTTAGCGAATATGTGTATTCTGGCAACCAACGTGGCGATATAGAGAAAGCATTAAGTGGACAAGGCAACGAAGCTTAAGTGAGAAACAGTATATAAATGGCACAAATGTTATTCGGAAAAGGATGTTGTGGTTATCACATGTCAAGTTTGGGAAGTTCGAATGCAATGATGTGTGAAAAGGAAAGAGAGTGAGTAGATGGAAGGTCAGAGAATCAAAACGTCGGAATCAAAATACCGCCGGAGTGAAACTGGAAATATAGACATAGGGCAAAGTATAATCGGGTAATAGTATAAGTACACCCCTAAAGGGGGGAAGCGAGTGCGAGGCATGCAAAGGTAAAATAGGGACAATCGACACTACGATATTCTGGATAGGATGCTGGAGCTACGGGTAAGCTCCCAGCCGAGGCGAGTCAATAAGATCCGAAAGTTGGCAATAAGAGGTTGAAGTTAGGAGGGTAATCAAGATAGTGCCGGGAATTAATCGTGGAAGATCTTAAATGATACGACCTTAGAAGGTGGGTGCTTACAGGAGAGAAAGAATACGACAAAGGAACGGGATAAGCAACTTACGAAGGCGTTGTGAAAGATAACGCCACTATGCGAGATTAGAGGTTAAGATGTAGGCAACGGAATTGTTCGCTAATGATAGAAAACCCTAAGGTAATGTCACGACCCAACCCCGTAGGCCGTGACTAGTGCCCGAGTTGGGCACTCGTACCCTCTACTAACCGTAACCCGCTCATAGCAAACTTACTAGGAAGTTATATCTATAAAACAAACATAGTGACGCATATACATACATACATACATACATATATACATATCATACATATAATCCGGAAATGTACAGAACGCAAACACGCTGAACGATACTACCCACAACCCACATTTATGTCTACAGGCCTCTAAGAGCAATAACAGAATCATATGACGGGACAGGGCCCCGTCGTACCCCCGAATAAACATACACATATACATAATAGCGAGGTCTATGCCAAAATATGGCTCGGACAATGGAGTGCTCCGGAAACGGTCGAATAGGAGTCCTGGGCGGCGGTTCGCCCAAACGGGTATACGTACAACGCGGCATGGGAACGCGACCCCGAAGAAGAGGGGTCGGTCGAATATGTCTTGAGTATGTAAAGCACGAAATACAGAAATAAGGCCGTAACTGGAATAAGGAGTGCAGAAAGTGCGCATAACAACCGAAATACCAAATACTTACATCCGTAGTACAAATCATACATAAAAGTCCAGAAAACATATATAGTGATCAGAATACCAAAGTGCTTTCTCCGAACATAAATCATGCATGTAGCTTACCGGAAATCATATGCGAAGTACAGAAAACAAGTATAAAAATCAGAGTGCCAGAATGCTTACTTCAGAGCATAAATCATACATATCAAAAACATATATCATATGCGGTCCATAATGGGACCCGGCGGACGGAACGTGGTCGCCCCTCCTGCCTTGGGCGCCATAACTCATCATACTTCGGAAGTTTTTGCATATCTCCGAACACCTCCTCCGTATCACATCATAAACAGAATCACCTCATTCTTCGGATCTCATCATACTTCGAATCATATCATATTTCAGAACTCATCATACTTCGGAATATAATAAATGCGCACGATACATACCGGCCCGGGACTCGGCGAAGGAATCAACAATAATGTGCACGAGCAGAATCGTGGGAATTATATGCAATTTAAAATATTCATAACCATATGCAATGTAAACATTTACAAGACTTAACAAATTAATCCAAACAAATCATTATTTACAAATTAGGACAATAATTCACTCGTGTTTCTTCCGAACGCCACTCGGGCATATATCAAACCGAACCTTAAGGATCATAACTTCGTATCGGAATCATATACATAACAATTCTCGTTTCAGACTCGTTAAATAAATAGGTAATCATACTCGGGGGTTCAAACGATAATCACATTAAGTCTTTTTCGAAAAATCGTTACGTCTAAGCATAGAAGAGTCTCGGGGCCCACGGATAGGTGTCAACTCAAATCCGAGCCCGCTTATGAAGGTCGGGGATGTTATACATTATGGAACCTCCTATAAGCGTTTCGGACGATCAAGAGCCCGTTTGAAAGTTACGGACGTTCGTAGTTTCAAATTCATTTAAGAACAAAATTCTTTTGAAGACAAAACTTTTATGCCACTTTTAAAATATAGTCATACGAAAGACATAAGAGCCATAATTCGACTGCATTAAGAATACGAATGTCAAGGGAAAGCCAAAAATCATGGACATGCTCGGATCACCAGAGTAGAATTACCTCGAGAATCGTGTCATAGCTTATTACTCTAAGACATGCCAAAAGAAGAAAGGGTGAGCTTTACATACCTCGTCTGCTCTCGAAGCTAATCCAAATTTACGTCGCGGACTTTCCAAGATCTACAATACGTCATTAGATATCAAGCATTAGCTAAAGGCATTTAGGGACCCGATTCTAAACGAACACCAATTTTTACAGAAATTCGGGCAGCATTTCCCCTGTAAATGCAACACCCCGAGAATTCAACTCGGCCAAATTCATCAACAACAATACCAACAACATTCTAATAACATCAACCATTAATTCAAAACGTATTCTAACATAAACAACCTTCTTTCACATAATGCGGCCTTTGCCACACCCCAATTGTCCCGAGTGATGGCCACCACCCAACCGAATGGGCAGCCGAACCCGGCCGACTCCTACCACGTACTCAATTTTTTTTCAAAACCTTTAAGACAAGTAAACATAAATAGTTTATGGAGATATCCTTTTGTTGCTTTTAAATCAAATAAAATATGCTTGTGCATAACTCGTATCATAATACAAACCGACTCCGAAACCCGACGGCTCTGTCTGTAAGTCTCTAATGTAATCGAAATCACAGTACGTGTGCTGTGACTCGGCCACACTCAAAATGGAGCTTGCCAGTTACGCCGGAACATCTTCTACCTTGGCCTCTATCCGTCAGGTGTACACGCGTGGCATGAACGCGCCAGAAGAAGAGGGGTCGACGAGCAATGTGCGAGTATGTAAGACATGAACGGTAACAACATAGTAAAAGGCGTACATATGAGATATATCATGTGTAAGACGGTAACACACAATGCGGAGTAATAACTATATGGAAGCATAGGCATTTCCACGAGTATAGAGGAGCAACTTTGTACATGTGAGTGCAGCTCGGGCGGAGAGCCGGCACACGCTTAGTTTTTT
>NW_026713721.1:0-31403 GCF_029784015.1 Lycium ferocissimum | reverse complement strand
CGATCATTCTAAAACACTTACTATGATACTACGAGGTTCAACGGGTGTGATTTAAGTACGCCACCTCATTTGACCCGAGGTTGGCCCACTATTCCCGATCTACCCTTTGTGTTTATAACTTGTCTTCGAGCGGTTAAAGGGAGCGTTTTAACTACTCCTCTACTTATTACTTAAAAATTGTTTTAAATATTCCGTTAAGTCCTATGAAACGTTTTGATATGTATTTTGACTCCGAACGTTCTGTTCCGACATAACTCACCGTGATGTCCGAAGGGTACGCACTATGACTCCGTCCGATTTCATTAATTTGATTTGTCGTTTGATCTGCCTCATTGAGTCTCTGGACATATACGTGTTATTTTTATTGCCTTAGTTTCTCACTACTCCACTCGTGGATGCCTCAATGTTTCCCACACTGAGCCCGGGCCAGGATATGTTCTCAAGCGTATTCTCTCGCATTATTCGCCGCGCCCGGTGTGAGGGGGGTATATACGTACATGGGTTGTGGTGTATGATGTGCCATGTACGCTTATTCCGATATCCGCCGATTATGTTCGATGTGGCCACTTGGTATGTTATGATTTGTTCGGAGATATTCCCTACTCGAAGTATGCCGTGTTGGCGCGGACCGAGGGAGCGCCTCTGTTCTGTTCACCGAGTCCCGTAACGGGGCCGGCTTTGCATATGTTTTCCGCATGTATTACTTATGATTTTCTGGTATGCATTTTGATTCCCGATGTATCATATGATTCCTCCGCACATTCTGTTCTGATTTTGATTTTATTTATTACAGTTTTCGCTTTTACATATTCAGACATTTTCCGTACCGACCCCTTTCTTCGGGTCGCGTTTCGTGCCGCGCAGGTACAGAAGCTTGGGTTACTGATCCGCTCGCCTAGGTTAACTGCTCAGCTGTTGAAGTGCTCCTTTGTTCGGAGCCCATAATTTGGAGCAGACTTTTCTATTTTATATGTTTGTATTGGTTTCGGGGTACGACGGGGCCCCGTCCCGTCATATGATTATGTTTTTGCTCGGAGGTCTCGAGACATGTGGTGTGGGTTCTGTATATGTTCGTGAGCCTTGTGTACGATTGTAGCTTATCTATGTTTTGTGATGGCCTTATCGGCCTTCGTGCGGCATGCCCACTTGTTCTTGTTGGATTATTATTTCTGTTTACTTTTAATATTTTGCTAATTTAGGTTAAGGTACGTACGAGTGCCCAACTAGGGCACGTGTCGCGGCCTACGGAGTTGGGTCGTGACAATATCATAGCTAGCCGGCCACATATAGGGCTCGGTGTATCTCTCACTGACCGTAAGTCCAGGCAATAATAAACTCTCACTAACCATAAGGCCAAGCAATAATAAACTCTAATTGAGCGTAAGGCCAGGCAATAATAAACTCTCACTAACTGTAAAGACAGAAAATAATATCTTTTACTGACCATAAGGCTAGGCAATAATATCTCTCACTAACCATATGGCCAGACAATAATATCTCACTTACCAAGTGGTCAGGCAATAGAAAATATATATATATATGATGCAGTATATCATGTATATAATAGAAATGTAACATGGCGCACATATGACCCTCTATCTCTCTCTATCAACACGGAATAGGCATAGGGTGGATAGGAACTCCCTAATCAAGACAAGATGGAAATATACGAAAAATGTAACACCTATTGAGACTAGAGCTCTACGATATACACTACTCTTATATGATTCATCTAACTCTCTCTTATTACAGATTCATGCCGATGAAAGAAGGGATAGCCTTTACGTACCTTTGCAGTCAATACGAACTCAATAACAAACTAGTTTCGAATAGCACTTCCGCCTTCAACAATTATACCTTCGTCAACTTAGTGAATACAAGTATACAATGTATATAGTATGATAACTAGACTCTAAAAAGAATCAGGAAGCATTTCCCCTACTTTATACACATCCATAACTTAACCACAAGATCAACAACATCAATAGCAAGTTACAATCACCACCTCTGAATTCCTAGTCATGCAACAACTCAAGAACACATTTAAAGCAAACCCAATATACATCAATATACCGACATTTCTATACACTTCCTTTCCTTTGTATACATGTCGTATAGGGACAAAAACAACAACAATAACTACAACTACTTTCCATGAATTTCTAGCCCCTTAACAATATTAGAACATTCATCAAAATAGTCCACACCCCTAACGACAACAAGAATGAAGTATACGGTATATCTTTCGTATTTCCTTATCAGACGAGTTGACTAAGACTTGAAAAAGCTCAAATACAAGTTGAAAGGCTGAAATCTTAGCTTTAGAACATAATAACACTCCTAACCAAAGACTACTTTGCCTTGAAGCACCTTCCAGTTTCATCACAAGAAGAGGAACTAGGATTTCAACAAGCATTATGGGACTTCTAAAACTTGAATCATGTTTCAATATTTGATTTCACCTTGGGTTTGCTTAGGATAGCTTGGAGAGGGTTTTTAGAGTGTGAGGGATCTGGAGGAAGTGTTAAAATGAAATGGAAGAGAAAGAAATGAAATACATACAACAAAAGGGCTTCCACTGCCATTGATATACGGTCCAGATATACAGATCGTAAATCAATGTACTGTCGGCATATTTAGAGAGTAAATATGGCACAATGCACCACCCCACTGTTTCAATTATATGGTGGGGTCCATCAAAAATACGGTCCGTATATCCATTATACGGTCCGTATATCACCCTTTCAAAATTAATTTTCGACGAAATATATTCTCTTCGATTTGTTTAACCTCTAATCCTTCCAACACCTACTAAACATGATCTTAAACTCTTATATACTTAAGATTAAGATGTTAATCACTTATAACCTTAAAGATAATCTCATTTTCCAAATCTATGCCAATTATTTTACGATGAATTTCTACTTAAGAAAGTACGAGGTGTAACATCCTTCCCCTCTCAGAAACATTTGTCCTAGAAATTTAAGCTCCTAAAGGTTTATAAATTTTTTGCCAGAGTCTCCCCTATATCTATACTACCACCAACCTGCCACGTATCCAAAAACACAGCATATACGCTATACAGGGCTACAACAAGCAACAATAACTCTTAGGCTCACACGACCAACCAATATGAATGTCAAAAATAAAACATTGTACTAACCTGGTGCCAAGCAGCTCCGGATCTATAAGTGTAATGGTGCTTCAGCCTGAATCTCATCTGCTCAAAGATAGGAGAGAGACCAACTTACAACCAGACAAGACATCTAAAATGTTCACTAACCAGGGTGGGGTCATTTAGAACCTGTGATCAGAAATAGGTGAGGGTATCAATATTTCATATCTTCCTTGGCTTCCCAAGTCATCTCCTTGACATTCTTGTTCCTCCAGTATACTTTTACTGAAGCCGCTTCCCTAGTCCTCAATCTACGAACCTGGCGATCTAGGATAGAAACTGGGATTTCCTCATAAAATAAGTCTTCTGTGACCTGAACGTCATCTACTGGCACAACTCGAAAAGGTTCTCAATGCGTTTTCGAAGCATGGATACATGAAAGACAGGATGCACTAATTCTAAGTCTGAAGGTAGATCTAACTCGTAGGCTACCTGGCCTACTCTGCTGTAACGCCCCGTATCTTAGAACTCATGTTAGACTCGTATCGTTAGAGTTTTAGCAAAAAAAAATTAAAAGTTTGTACGTATTACGAAAGTGGTTGATCAGCCTATTTCGGGCACCCGTAACTCCTTGATTAGTTGATAATTTGAGAAAGCTTAAAACATGAAAGTTGTAGCCCTTTGGAATAGCTTTCCAATGGTATCTTGTGAAGCTCAAACAGAGCTCTGTGCTAAGAGTTATTCCTATTTTACTAAAGCTGGTTAGAGCATAATTTTCAGATTTTGGGTTACATTTTTTAGCCTTTTCCTACTCGAACGGGACTCCCTATTTTATTATTTTATGAAGAAAAAACGTCCATAACACTATTATAAATCCTAAGATACTATTATTTTCCTCTCTACCTCCATCCCTAAAGAACCTAGGCACTTCAATCTTTCAAGAAACTCATTCTTGCAATCAAGAAACCTTCAAGAATTTGGTTTGGCAATCTAATTTCCCAAGGTTTCCTCCAAGGTAAATATTTTAATCAAGAACCTTTGTATTCTACAAGATTTATCATTTATAAATACTAGAATAAATCCATCCATCTCATTAACCTATAAAAATCAAGAGTTGTAAAAAGTTGGAGAAAACTCTAGTACTTTTCTGTTGAGTTTCATTCCGACCAGCCATATTAATTTGGTGTTTCCTGATAATCTAGCAGTTGGATCAAGCCCAAATTTTAATTGAGTGTTCACAACACATAAGTATAAAATATGAACGGTGGAGATTGGATTTGGAGTGTTATATCCCGCATTTTGTGCATTGGGAGATTCCGAGCTAATTGCGGAAAGTTAGGGACAAGACTATTTTCCGAATTTGTTTTAACACATAAGTTGCTTATGAATTTTGTTGGATGGTAATATTGAGGAATTTAGGGTTAAAAGTGAATTATGGAAGGTTGGACATTTCATGAAAATTTGGGGCCAAAAGTGAAGTTTTGGAAACTTAAAATTCATGAAAAAAAATGGCCATGTGGCCGTGCATGTGAGGATGGGCCATATATATGTGCTAATTATATAAGTATGCATAAGATGACTAACTTAATCATCTTCATCATTCTCCACCGAGAAATTTCAAGAAACATGAAGAAAAACAAAGAAGGAGCAAACGACCATGGTCCATGGCCGAAACTGGTCCATGAGAGTGATCAAGAAAAATTATTTTCTTCTAGCTTTTCTACTAATTGGAAGGTTCTCTACAACGTGGAGTAGTTGTTGAAGCAAGCAAATCGTTTGTTGTTGTGATTCACCAACTTTAGCCGTGTGGAGAAGATGGATGGAAAAAGGTGAGGTCTAATCTTCTTTACATGTTTTATAGGTGTTTGTGCATGTTGTGATATGTAGAAATGAATGAAGTTCATGAAATTGTGGTGTTGAAGTTGGCCGTGTATGTTGAGGTTTGGCCGTGCATGTGTAGTGTTGAGTAAAAGTGAAGAACTAAATTTATTTAGTATGTTTGGGTTGTTGTGTTGTGGATTGTGTGATGAAAATGAAAGTATTAGATGGTATAAGTTGAAGTTGTGGCCGTTTGTGAGATAATGTAGAAGTTGGTCTATTGGTAATATAGTTTCTTGCATTTATATGAATGATATTGTAATATGTGGTTGTTGATATAGTTTATGAATTTGAAGAAAGAAATGTATTGTTGTTGTTCTTATGGCATTTGGAAGTTTTAGGTGGAATAGTGTAGTGGTTGGGTGGTTTGGAATATTTTGCGGATTGTTTAAAATGTCCTCGAATCTTGTTTGAATGATCCTGGATTAGTACTTGAACTTGCGAGCGTCGATGTTGGTTTGAACATATGTAGTTGAATTGAATATAAATGAATGTCGTCGAATTATGTATAAAGGAGTTATTAATGTTAGAATGCGTTTGTGATTGATTATTAATGTCGTTTATATGGTTGTTGGCATTGTTGTTGAATATTTGGCCGAGTTGAATTCTCGGGGATGTTGGATTTATAGGGGAGATGCTGCCCAAATTTCTGTAAATAAGTGATGGCTTGGAATTGAGTTCTTCGGCGTTTATGACTAATGGTTGATGTCTAATGACATTATTGTAGATCGTGAGAAGCCGAGACGTAAGTCCGGATTAGCTAGTGGAGTGGCCAAGGTATGTAAAGCTCAACCTTTCTTTCTTTTGGTATGTCTTAGATGAAAGTAAGTTATGACACGAACCTCGAGGTAACTCTATTCTTGCGATCCGAGCATGTCTACGATTCTTATTTGCTTCTTGATATTCGTATTCTTAATGTATTCGAATTATGGTTCTTATGTCCTTTGTATGACTAAATTTTAAAAGTTGCATAAAGGTTTTGTTTTCAAAAGAGTTTTGTTCCTAAATGATTCCGAAACTACGAACGTCCGTAACTTTCACAGAAAGGCTCGGATCACTTCGATATGTCCGTAGAGGATTCCGTAGCGTATGATGACCTTAACTTCTATAGGCGGGCTCGGATTGGTTTGATACCCGTCCGTGGGCCCCGAGACTTTCCTTTGCATAGTTCTGATGTTTTTCTTTAGAATTTAACATACTTATCACCCCGATTTCCGAGTATGATTACTTACTTATTTACCCTGTCCGAAATGAGGATTGTTATGCATATGATTTCGATACGTAGCTACGACTTCTAAAGTTCTGTTTGATATGTTTCCGAGTGGCATTCGGAAGAAGCTTGATTGGACTATTGCCTTAGTTTGTAAATGATGGTTCGCTTTGATTGAATTTTTAAGTCTTTACAAATGTTTAACTTGCATATGGTTTATAAATGTTTTAAATTGCATCTAGTTTCCCACGATTCTGCTCGTGCACATTATTGTTAATTCCTTCGCCAAGTCCCGGGCCGGTATGTATCGTGCGCATTTGTTAAATTCCGAAGTATGGTGAGTTTTCCGAAGTATGATGAGTTTTGATATATGATATGAAACGAAGTATGATGAGTTACAAAATATGATGTGATACGGAGATGTACGGAGATATGAAACCTTCCGAAGTATGATGAGTTATGGCGCCCAAGACAGGGGGGGCGACCATGTTCCGTCCACCGGGTCCTATTATGGACCGCATATGACATATGTTTTTGACATGCATGATTTATGTTCAGAAGTAAGTATTTTGACATTCTGATTATTATACTTGTTTTCTGTACTTCGCATATGATTTCCGATAATTGATATGCATATGATGATTTTATTTACCGAGCCCCTCACTAGAGGGCCGGGACACGTTATATGTACACATGATGGTTTTATGATATTGACTCGCATGACATATGTTTTCAAAGGCAAGTCTTATGATTTTCTGGTCGTTATACCTGTCTCGGTAATTCCTACCTTGATTATGATCCGTTTTCTATCGTATGCTTTACATACTCAGTACATATTTCGTACTGACCCCCTTTCTTCGGGGGCTGCGTTTCATGCCGCGCAGGTACATACAGATGAGCCGAGGATATTAGTAGAAGATGTTCCAGCTGGATTGGCGAGCTCCATTTCTTCCCGGAGTGTTGCCGAGTCAGAGCATATGTGTGATATGGTATCTGGAGTTATGTTAGAGACTTTGCAGACAGAGTCATGTGTATAGTATGTCAGTTTGTAAGCGGCTCCATAAGCCGATGTATTGTTACGCATTATTTTACAAATTTTATACGATTATAGACTTTATTTGATTTGAAAAAGATGAAAAACATATTTGTTTTTCCGAAAACCTTTCATGATGTATTTATGTTATGATTTAAGGGAAGATGATTTGAGTATAACGAGAGTCGGCGGGTTCGCTCGGCCCTAAGTAAGGGTCGGGTGCCCATCACACCCCTATCGGAAATTAGGGTGTGACAAATTGGTATCGAGAGCGGTTCGTCCTAGGGGTTGTCTCGCAAAGTCGTGTCCGGTGGAGAGTCCTGTTTATGGTGTGAAGCGCGCCACATTTATAAACAGGAGGCTACAGGGCATCTAGGATGGTTACTCTTCTTTCGCCTCTTAGATCGTGCCATAGAGCGAAGTCATAGGAAATGAGATTTCCGATACTAACCTTTGATTTCAGCAAGAGAAGGGCATCGACAGAAGAAAGTGACGAGCGACATTGGAAGTTATAAAGCACGCAGGTAAGCAAAGGTATGAAAGATATATGTTGGGAAAGATACTGAGGTACGATTGAAATATAAAGTTGAAGACTGAAAAGGAAAGTAAACAGGAAAGTGTAACAGGTGCAGTTCGAGTTGGACACACGAGGTAAGAATATCATCTTCGTACTGCTGTTGACATTGGGAGCCCTGTGTGGCTGTGATATGATATGATATGTATATACATATGTGTTGGCCCTGTGAGGCACTGTTGGTATTTCCTGCGTGCAGGTTTTGAGATAGTAAGAAATATAGAGGAAACTCTGCCAAAATTTTCCCAGAAAAAATGGAGAACGAGATATGGGTTGTAATACGACTTGAAAAGTCGTGCCAATAGCAACGATAAGATTTGACTAGGCTACGAGTATGGCCGACACCGAGAAAGAAGCTAACTGCTGAATTGAGGGTAATACTAATTAGAAGGTCGATATCGACATGATAAAAAAGAATTTGGAGAGAGCTTGGAATCCTGAGGGGTGATTCAGAAAAGAGCTGGTAAATCTTGATGGAGTGTTATTTAAAGTACGGACTGAATTGATAAGCAGGGATGAATTATGACAAGCTTATAGTTAAAAGAAGTAATAGTACGATTAAGACAAGAGTACAAAGGAAAAGAATTGTGATGGATATGAATGTATGGATAAGACAACTTGTGAGATATTAAGGATAAAGTGGATTAGAAAAGGTAAAGGGTTAAGAAGTGCTACATTACAGGATCGATTACGAATAAGGTGTAACATGGATATAATACGGATTGTCATGGAAATAAGTAAAGTCGAGTGAGGAAGTGGTCAACGTTATGATGTAACCTATGTAGCTAGAATATAAAGGTAAGTATGGAACGGAAAAGCGAGCTATAGAATGCTTAAGGAAGGCTTACCAAGTTTTGTAGGGGAAGTTTGGAATAAGAGTTATATAATAACGGGAATGATAGTGAGCATAAGAAGAGCAAGGGTAATGGGAAGAAGGAAATAAGAAGAGAGCGAGATAACAGTGTAGTAATAGATCATGATATGTGTAGCCACGAACACGGGTACTATAAGTGACGGGACTATGGAAGACTCGGTTATAGAAAGGAAGCGGAATGTGGTAAAATGAGAGCAGGAACCCAAAGGCCGATAACCAAGTATTTATAAGTAACGATGACGAAGGTGCGATCACTACCATTGGGAATCTGGAAATCTAGGACGGAAAAGTAATCATATCCACGGGTGAAAGAGCATGGAATGAAAAGGGCTAGAATAAAAGAGTAAGGCTAAAATAGGAGATGTGTTATGAAGACGTTTCGGAATCTGTTAAGATTTCAACTTACTCCAGATTATATGATGAAGGTCATGTGGTGAAGATCGGACGCGATTATATTAGCATTTGCATCGTATTTTATCAGAGTTTCAAAGTTAAGCGTCTTTGGAGCGAGAGAAATTTCAGGATGGGTGACCCCCCTGGGAAGTTTTCTGAAAAATCTTACAAATTCAGACGTAAGAAGCAAATGAGAAGTTAGAGTAATCTAAGGAAAATTTGAATCCGTGAAGTGGGCAGAAACCTTAAGAGGTCGCGTAGCACGGGGTGGATTAGGCCGGTAAAAAGAAGGAAGGTGTATCACAGCTCTAGAGTTAGGGTGAATGGGAATAGCGTTTGGAGATATTTGTAAACAAGATAGTAGAAATCATACATGTATATAGGTATGCATAAGATATCCTGTACGTGGCTAAATCAACGGGCATGTGTATTCGGCAACCGACGTGGCGGTATATGGAAGGTATTAATTGGGCAAGGTAACGAAGTTCAAGTGAGAAGGAAAAATAAATGACACGAATGTTATAAGGCAAGTCGGTGTTGTTTTCACTACAGGTTAAGCTTGGAAGTTCTAATGCAATGATATTAGGGAAAAGAAAGAAAGTGAGTAGATAAACGGCAAGGAATCAAATCGGAATAAAAGTGCCGCCTCATTGAGAGTGAAAATGAAAACAGAGGGCTAAGTATAATCGGGTAATGTATAAGTATACCCCTAAAGGAGGGAAGCGAGTGCGAGAGATGCAAGTGTAAGATAAAGGCAATCGATACTACAATACCTTGGATATGGATGCTTGGGCTACAGGTAAGATTCCTTGCCGAGACAAGTTAGTAGGATCTAAAAGTCAGCAATTTAGGGGTAGGAGTCAGGATGGTAATTGGGACAATGCTGAGAATTAATTGTAGAGATCTTAAGTGATACGATAGTGGGAAGGAGTATGACAAGATAGCCTGTCAGTGAATATTAGTACGGAGGGGCGGTGGATAGTGCATGAACCAAGAGAAGAGAAAGATCGTGACTAAGATTGAACGTACTTTATATAAGTTACATAAGGATAGTGAACTTACGTAAGATTAGTATGCTAAGAATGAGGCGAGGAGTACTTGATAAAAAGGTAAAGACTTAGTAATGACAATGCAGTTGTGATATTCTGGGTACGCTACGGAAAAATGCAACGATGGTCTAAGCTAAATTACCGAGCTGGAACTAGTACTGAGGACAAACAGGACATGGCTATGACTAAACCAAAGATGTATTCCGATGCCGGTTGCAGGAAAAGAGAGGACTTGAGGAACTGAAAAGGAGATGAAGAAGAAATAGGTTCCGGTAGGAAGGAGATATATATGGCAATAAAGGAACCCCCCCCCCCCCCCGAGATCCATAGAGGACCTTATGAGACTAGCTGAACATTCGAGGACAAATGTTCTAAAGGGGGGAAGGTTGTTATATCACGCATTTTGTGCATTGGGAGATTCCGAGCTAATTGCGGAAAGTTAGGGACAAGACTATTTTCCGACTTTGTTTTAACACATAAGTTGCTTATGAATTTTGTTGGATGGTAATATTGAGGAATTTGGGGTTAAAAGTGAATTATGGAAGGTTGGACATTTCATGAAAATTTGGGGCCAAAAGTGAAGTTTTGGAAACTTAAAATTCATGAAAAAAAATGGCCATGTGGCCGTGCATGTAAGGAGTGGGCCATAGGCCACATGTGCTAATTATATAAGTATGCATAAGATGACTAACTTAATCATCTTCATCATTCTCCACCTAGAAATTTCAAGAAACATGAAGAAAAACAAAGAGAGGCAAACGGCCATGGGGGCTGGCCGAAACTTGGTCCATGAGAGTGATCAAGAAAAATTATTTCCTTCTAGCTTTTCTACTAATTGGAAGGTTCTCTACAACGTGGAGTAGTTGTTGAAGCAAGCAAATCGTTTGTTGTTGTGATTCACCAACTTTAGCCAAGTGGAGAAGATGGATGGAAAAAGGTGAGGTCTAATCTTCTTTACATGTTTTATAGGTGTTTGTGCATGTTGTGATATGTAGAAATGAATGAAGTTCATGAAATTGTGGTGTTGAAGTTATATATATATTGTGTTGTTGAGGTTTGGCCGTGCATGTGTAGTGTTGAGTAGAAGTGAAGAACTAAATTTATTTAGTATGTTTGGGTTGTTGTGTTGTGGATTATGTGATGAAAATGAAAGTATTAGATGGTATAAGTTGAAGTTATGGCCGTTTGTGAGAAAATGTAGAAGTTGGTATATTGGTAATATAGTTTCTTGCATTTATATGAATGATATTGTAATATGTGGTTGTTGATATAGTTTATGAATTTGAAGAAAGAAATGTATTGTTGTTGTTCTTATGGCATTTGGAAGTTTCGGGTGGAATAGTTTAGTGGTTGGGTGGTTTGGAATATTTTGCGGATTGTTTAAAATGTCCTTGAATCTTGTTTGAATGATCTTGGATTAGTACTTGAACTTGCGAGCGTCGATGTTGGTTTGAACATATGTAGTTGAATTGAATATAAATGAATGTCGTCGAATTATGTAGAAAGGAGTTATTAATGTTAGAATGCGTTTGAGATTGATTATTAATGTCGTTTATATGGTTGTTGGCATTATTGTTGAATATTTGGCCGAGTTGAATTCGGGGATGTTGGAGATCTTTGCAAATTTACGTAAATAAGTGATGGCTTGGAATTGATTTCTTCAGTGTTTATGACTAATGGTTGATGTCTAATGACATTATTGTAGATCGTGAGAAGCCGAGACGTAAGTCTGGATTAGCTTAGGGTGTTATATCCGGCATTTTTGAGTAGTTGGAAAATCTGGAAATAACCTTGACTTGTAAAGAATAAGGCCAAGTTTGGATTTTTCTTAATATGTGTATGCCGGTTATGGAAGTATGGATGCGGAAACAATGGAGAAGGCCTAAGGGCAAAAATTGGAATTTTGGAAATTTGTTTCGGGAATTACAAAACAAGAATTATAATGAATTGGGCTAAAAAAAAATGGAAAATTGAGGCCCAATATATATGGGTGGCCGGCCATGGCCACTTAATGGCCCAAGTCCATGATTGAATTAAATCATGTGACAATTAAGAAATAAAAAGGAGCCATGGGTTCATTCTAGATTATTCAAGAAAAAAAAAAACAAGAAAGCCAAGGGAGAGAAGTGAGGCCGTCGGCCATAGCTTGAAGGAAAAAAAAAAAGAATTTTCTAGCCTTTGTTTTCAATCCAAAAATCTCATCATCCTTGAATTCTTAACAAGTTCGATACGCTCTTCGACGTGATACAATTAGCTAAGCAAAAGAACTACGTTTGCGGAAGATTGGAATTTGAAGAAAAGGTATGGGTTTCATGCTTTATGTTATGGAATAAGTGTATATGTTATAATGATTAGAATTAGGTGAGAATTATGGAAGCATGGTGGGTGTGCATGGCGTGTGTGTGTGTGAGGTGTGTTTTGGCCGTGTGCTTGCATGTGTGTGTAGGCAAGACTAATTGAATTTTATGTTATATTCTAGTTGTAGTTGTTGTGTATTTCATATTGGAAATGGGAGTTTGATGACTTTGGTTGGGTTGTGAATGTTGAAGGGTGACCGTGGGTGTATGTATGTGAAGTGTGTGTATGTGCCGTGTAGTGTAGTTGAAGGGGGGGAGGTGAAATGAAGTTTGTTTAGTTGTTTAGTTAGGTCGTTGTGACCTTTGTGACGTAAATAGAGGTTTAATGAATTGAGTCGCCATCGAAAATGGTTGTACGTTGTTATGGCGAATTATGTGAATTTTATAAGATTTTTGTATAAATATGGAAGTAAGGTTTAAATGTGAAGTATGGTTATTGCTAATGAATTTGGAAAGAAAATAATGTAGTTTGGTAGTTTTGGTTGCATTGTAGAAGTTGGGAAGGATTATGGTTCGATGGAAATTTGGTATATTTTGTAGAATAATAAGAAATATGCCCGAATCGTATTTGAATGGATTTGAATTAGTAAATAAATATGAAAACGTCGATGTGGAATTTGGAAGTATGAAGTTAGAATGGAAGTTAAGACGTTATGAAGAAAGTAGTACTATTTATGTTAGAATGCGATTTAATTCGATTGTTGTGATTATTGATATTGTTGTTGGGTTGTTGTTGATTGTTTTGAGCCGAGTTGAATCTCGGGGGTGTCATATTTATAGGGGAGGTGCTGCCGAAATGTCGGTAGCCAACTACTTAACCACAGGTAAAATGTTAACTTGCATGAATAGTAACTGGTAAAGATGACCATTTGCAGATTTCTGACGAAACGGGAATCAGTTGGACGAGCGTAAGGCATAACGAAGGTATGTAAAGCCTTCCCTATCCTTCTTTGGCATGTTACGGCGTAATAGGCTTGAAAGCGAGCCTTGGCTGCACTTCCGCGTCTCATAATCTAAGATTGAAAATAGCGCTAGATCGTTCAGTAAGATTGAATCTGTTTCTTCACAAATTGTCGTCAAAATGATTTATATGTACGAAACCTTCCCAAACGGACTCGGATTATCCCAAGTTCTCATGAATAATTCCATAATGTCTAAGATCCATAATTTGAGTTCGCCACCTCGATTCACCCGAGGTGGGCCCACAGAATCCGAGGCCTCTTACTATGGTTTAATTGATTTATGTCTACACAAAATGCTTAAAGGAATCTTGTGATCATTGTACCGTTGTCAAGTGATAAATACGACGAATCTATGATATACTTTGATATGTGTTATGATCTTAGAAACATGATTCGATACAAGTAATCGTGCCATCCCCAAAAAAAGGGCCTACATATACATTATGATCGTTATCCGATTTCTTTGTAGCGATAGGTCATTTGAATTGTTCCATTTGTTAAGGAACGATCATTCTGAATATTCCGTAAGCCCTGTGATATATTTGCTTCGTATGAACAGTCTCAAAATTCTGTTTTGACATAATCCGTCACGACATCCGAAAGGTACGAACTATGACTTATTGTTGATTTGTCTATTAAGTCTGGACTTGCATGCATATGTTTCTGCATTGCTCTGTTCGTGCAAGCTATGATATGTCTTTTCAACGAGCCGGGCAGGGACATGCTCTCGCGCGCACTTCTTTGCATTATTCACCGAGTCCCTCGTACTCGCGGGCCGGGACACGTTATCTGTTTATGATTATGATATGAGGATACGGGGATGGTGGCCAGGATGGCTCATGATTATTATTCACCGAGACCGTTAATATTTATTACATATAATATATGATTTTGTTATGCAGAGGGGCGGGACACGTTATGTATACATGATAGATGATTCGACATGCATGATTCCATACTATGACACGGGCGTGATAGCACGAGAGTTCGCGACGTGATAGCCGCCGACATGCGTCCTCCGGAGTTTTTTGGTTCGTATACTTTGTACTAAGTCTCGACGAGGACCCCCCATGACATGCTTTATCCCCACGGTGTATGTATATGTGCGCTCTTGGTCGATGTTATTTTTGTACCTTTGTTGGGTCGTGCTTAGAGACCGAGTCGGAAGCCGTACGGGTGCCCCGTCACACGCTAGTCACCAAGAGATGTCGCCCTTAATTGCGTGAGTCACCGTACATCGGTGTGTGGATGAATCTTGGGGGCTAGGATGTTATGTCCAGAGGTGAGAATGCTCCCCCAGCTACTTGGGATGAGTTTAGGGACCGCTTCTCCGCCACTTCTTTACCTCCGGAGCCGCGCCCGGCTCCTCGGCCCGACGGGCGGAGAGTTGACCGGTTCTTGCGATGATAAAAGCGTGATACGATTCGCGAGGTTCGGAGTGTTCGAGAGTATAATTTGGAGTTTGACTGGTGAGGGCCCGACACGCGCCGACGATTGTAGCCGATATGGGGCTGTCAGAATGCACATGGGATGATATGTGACGGGTGCGTTGACGGATACCGGGGTTGATAGTTGTATGGCGATGGCGTCGCGATATGTGATGGGTGGACATCGCCCGATTGCAAAGCTTATGCCCAAGGGATGGAGGACCGCCATCGAGCGGAATCAGGCCAGTAGAGATCGTGACAGGAGGCCTCCCAAGAGGGCCGGCGCGGGGTATTCGGAGATTCCCGAGGCGGATGGCCTCGGCGGTCCCTGATAGATCTTTCCCTCCGTCGAGGTCGGGGAACACGGTCCGCGGGCGGAGGCCGTTTTGATGATGCGAGCCCGTGCGGAGTCCGGGAGAGGCCGGCATGTTTTCTAGGGCCTTGGATTCGCAACAAAGCGAGAGGGTTCGGTCGAAATCGAGTAAAATATGGCGGTACAAACTCGTATCATGCCTCGGTGTCCCCGTTGTGGCGACGTGCGTCGGGAGAGTGTCGCCTCGCACCGGTGCATGTTTTTCGTGCGGCCGCCGGATGCCTTCTTGGCAATTGCAGGTATGCTAGATGAGGGAGTGCTTATTCCGTACGAGAAACGGGGCGGTTCGAGCTTGGCCCGACAAGTCCCGTTCGGGTCGGTACATAGAAAACGGGTTCTTCTTCTCCCTCGGCAGCTATGCGCAGTATATCATATTATATATATATATACGGGCGAGATGTGCCGGCACCGGCGGGGTCGCGGCGCAGGTCGCGGCGGAGTTCATAGTTCCATGCGGTCCTTCAAACCGCGTATATGCTTTGACCGTGCCGAGCATTATAAGACCGTTAAGGAAATATAATACCGCGTCACCGCATGCCAAAACGGACTCGGAAAGTATATTATTAACCTTTCTTCGAAAAGTATGTGCATTGATTTATCGTTTTAGTCGTATTCTATTGTACTACGTGATAAGGAAATTTCCATAAGTCTCGATGTATAGGTACTTTGACTCAACGATCGCGAATCGTTATGCGACATACCGCGCACCTCGCTTTTGATGAACCACCCTCCGTCTACTATATCTCGTGCTCGGCCAAACCAACGAATACGATCATGTTTTTATTCACATAATTTCAACCTCAATCAACGTATGTCCGATTCCGATCATAATTACGTCCGAACATATCTCGGTACGTTTGACTACGATTTCATCCACATCGTACGATAAATCTCTATACGTCCGACTCCGATCCGTCGCATTTGTAACACGATATACCTCTATGCGTACTTCGATTTCGACTACGGATGTATCCGATATAGTCCAAGTATATATATATATACACCCGACTCGAATATGGTTTTTCCGATATGCTTCGTGCGTCTAGCTCGATCATGAATCCGTTTGATATAACGTATGATTACGATTTCCGTCGTTCATTAAAATTACACTTCGTACTTTTCACCGATCCGACTACGACTCCGTCCGACATATTTCTAATCTTCCGGTTCCGACAAAGGTTCGTTCGTCCTATAGCCGGCGGGGACCGATTTAAAATCGTATGGACCGTTAGGCTAATTAGGATTTCGAATAGCCCCAATACCGCAATGTCGGAAATGATAGAAGGACTTGGAAAATAAAGGCTCTTACAATTACTTTGATCAAGTGTGAGTATGTAATTGGCGGGAGGACCTTCCCCGAAGTGTTTGTAAAACCTATAAGACTAATTTAACATTCGAGGACGAATGTTTTAAAGGGGGGGGGGGGGGAGGAAGTTATATCCGGCATTTTTGAGTAGTTGGAAAATCTGAAAATAACCTTGACTTGTAAAGAATAAGGCCAAGTTTGGATTTTTCTTAATATGTGTATGCCGGTTATGGAAGTATGGATGCGGAAACAATGGAGAAGGCCTAAGGGCAAAATTGGAATTTTGAAAATTTGTTTCGGGAATTACAAAACAAGAATTATAATGAATTGGGCTAAAAAAAAAATGAAAAATTGAGGCCCATATATATGGGTGGCCGGCCATGGCCACTTAATGGCCCAAGTCCATGATTGAATTAAATCATGTGACAATTAAGAAATAAAAAGGAGCCATGGGTTCATTCTAGATTATTCAAGAAAAAAAAAAAAAAACAAGAAAGCCAAGGGAGAGAAGTCATCATCCTTGAATTCTTTACCGTCGGACGTGATACAATTATAAGCAAAAGAACTACTTGAAGGAAAAAAAAAAAGAATTTTCTAGCCTTTGTTTTCAATCCAAAAATCTCATCATCCATTGAATTCTTAACAAGTTCGATACGCTCTTCGACGTGATACAATTAGCTAAGCAAAAGAACTACGTTTGCGGAAGATTGGAATTTGAAGAAAAGGTATGGGTTTCATGCTTTATGTTATGGAATAAGTGTATATGTTATAATGATTAGAATTAGGTGAGAATTATGGAAGCATGGTGGGTGTGCATGGCGTGTGTGTGTGTGAGGTGTGTTTTGGCCGTGTGCTTGCATGTGTGTGTAGGCAAGACTAATTGAATTTTATGTTATATTCTAGTTGTAGTTGTTGTGTATTTCATATTGGAAATGGGAGTTTGATGACTTTGGTTGGGTTGTGAATGTTGAAGGGTGACCGTGGGTGTATGTATGTGAAGTGTGTGTGTGTGCGTGTAGTGTAGTTGAAGGGGGGGGGGGAGGTGAAATGAAGTTTGTTTAGTTGTTTAGTTAGGTCGTTGTGACCTTTGTGACGTAAATAGAGGTTTAATGAATTGAGTCGCCATCGAAAATGGTTGTACGTTGTTATGGCGAATTATGTGAATTTTATATGATTTTTGTATAAATATGGAAGTAAGGTTTAAATGTGAAGTATGGTTATTGCTAATGAATTTGGAAGGAAAATAATGTAGTTTGGTAGTTTTGGTTGCATTGTAGAAGTTGGGAAGGATTATGGTTCGATGGAAATTTGGTATATTTTGTAGAATAATAAGAAATATGCCCGAATCGTATTTGAATGGCTTTGAATTAGTAAATAAATATGAAAACGTCGATGTGGGACTGGAAGTATGAAGTTAGAATGGAAGTTAAGACGTTATGAAGAAAGTAGTACTATTTATGTTAGAATGCGATTTAATTCGATTGTTGTGATTATTGATATTGTTGTTGGGTTGTTGTTGATTGTTTTGAGCCGAGTTGAATCTCGGGGGTGTCATATTTATAGGGGAGGTGCTGCCGAAATGTCGGTAGCCAACTACTTAACCACAGGTAAAATGTTAACTTGCATGAATAGTAACCGGTAAAGATGACCATTTGCAGATTTCTGACGAAACGGGAATCCAGATTGGACGAGCGTAAGGCATAACGAAGGTATGTAAAGCCTTCCCTATCCTTCTTTGGCATGTTCTGAGCGTAATAGGCTTGAAAGCGAGCCTTGGCTGCACTTCCGCGTCTCATAATCTAAGATTGAAAATAGCGCTAGATCGTTCGGTAAGATTGAATCGTTTCTTCACAAATTGTCGTCAAAATGATTTATATGTACGAAACCTTCCCAAACGGACTCGGATTATCCCAAGTTCTCATGAATAATTCCATAATGTCTAAGATCCATAATTTGAGTTCGCCACCTCGATTCACCCGAGGTGGGCCCATTTAATCCGAGACCTCTTACTATGGTTTAATTGATTTATGTCTACACAAAATGCTTAAAGGAATCTTGTGATCATTGTACCGTTGTCAAGTGATAAATACGACGAATCTATGATATACTTTGATATGTGTTATGATCTTAGAAACATGATTCGATACAAGTAATCGTGCCATCCCCAAAAAAAGGGCCTACATATACATTATGATCGTTATCCGATTTCTTTGTAGCGATAGGTCATTTGAATTGTTCCATTTGTTAAGGAACGATCATTCTGAATATTCCGTAAGCCCTGTGATATATTTGCTTCGTATGAACAGTCTCAAAATTCTGTTTTGACATAATCCGTCACGACATCCGAAAGGTACGAACTATGACTTATTGTTGATTTGTCTATTAAGTCTGGACTTGCGTGCATATGTTTTACGCATTGCTCTGTTCGTGCAAGCTATGATATGTCTTTTCACTGAGCCCGGGCCAGGACATGCTCTCGCGCGCACTTCTTTGCATTATTCACCGAGTCCCTCGTACTCGCGGGCCGGGACACGTTATCTGTTTATGATTATGATATGAGGATACGGGGATGGTGGCCGGGATGGCTCGTGATTATTATTCACCGAGACCGCAAAGAGAGGGCGGGACACGTTATGTATACATGATAGATGATTCGACATGCATGATTCCATACTACCGAGTCCCTTAATAAGGGCCGGGACACGTTGTCTGTACATATAATATATGATTTTGTTATGCATGATTTCACCTACCGAGTCCCTTATCAGAGGGCCGGGACACGACATATGTTCATATGATATTACATGATCTGATATGCATTACTTATCCTTTGGCACTATGTTTTCTGAGGTCTCGGACAAGGTACCACTTTTGTACTTCGAACCCTGACTATAGCTTTGTATTTTATATGTCTGTACTCTTATTCTTGACTACGGTTATACTTGTTACATTTCCGCTTTGCATACTCGGTACATTTTCCGTACTGACCCCCTGTTCTTCGGGGGCTGCGCTACATGCCGCGGTACGGACGCGCCGCGTGATAGCCGCCAGTTTAGGACATCGGCTTGCTGTCTGGAGAGCTCCCTTTGATCCGGAGCTGATACTTTTGGGTATATATCTTCTGTTGTTCGTATACTTTGTACATATGGTCATTTGGGTACGGCGGGGCCCTGTCCCGTCTTCTGATTCTGTTCTGTATGTTAGAGGCCTGTAGACATGCATGTGGGTTATGGCTGTCTGCACAGTGTATGTATATGTGATATGTTCTGGGAGGTTTCCCCCGCCACGGCAGCCTTGCCGGCTCGCCTATATATGTGTATGTGGCTATGTTGGCCCTGTATGGCCTTTGTTGGTAATTTCTGCGTGCAGGTTAATTTTGGTTAGTAAGAAAAGCAGAGGAAACTCTGCCCAAATTATTCCAGATACCTGAGTTATTATTTTTGGGCTTTTGGTACGTACGGGTGCCCAGGTCGGGCGCTAGTCACGGCCTACGGGGCTGGGTCGTGACAAAAGTGGTATCGAGCGGTCGATCCTCGGAGTGTCTACGAGCCGTGTCTAGTAGAGTCCTATCTATCGGTGTGTCGTGCACCACATCTATAGACAGGAGGCTACAGGACATCTAGGATGTTATGTTACCCTTTCTTTGGATCTTAGATCGTGCGTTAGAATTTGTGTTATCAGGATGTTTCCTTCGACGAAATGTTATGTTTTCAGCGATGCCTCCGAAGAAGGCGACGGCCGCCGGAAGGGCAAAAGCGTGCCAGAGATAGGAGAGACCAGCCGGGCCCAGAGAGTTACCAGGGCCCGTACCCGAGGCTACGCCGTGTTGTGCTTCGATCGGAGGGTTCGGCCACCCCCCGCCACCGATGAGGCGGAGCGAGCCTCGGGCCCCGGCGCCCGCTCCTCGGCCGGGGGCGGAGGACGGGACGTTGAGGAGCGATACGGCGGACCGACGACGATAGTGGCGGGGACGGAGCTCGCGGACGCGGGCGGAGAGGTGATGATGACGATGACAGGCGTGATAGCCTGAGAGTTCGCGACTTCCTGACATGCGGTCCTCCAGAGTTTTTTGGGTCTAAGCCCGACGAGGACCCCCATGACTTTATCCGGCAGATGCAGCGCTCGTTGAGACTGGTCAGGGCTTCAGAGACCGAGTCTGTCGAGCTTGCTGCACACAGACTAAGAGATGTCGCCCTTAATTGGTATGAATCTTGGGGGCTGTCCAGGGGTGAGAATGCTCCCCCAGCTACATGGGATGAGTTTACGGCTGCTTTCCTCCGCCACTTTTTACCACCGGAGCTGCGACGGGCGAGAGTTGACCGGTTCTTGCAGATAAAGCAGCGAGGTCGGAGTGTTCGAGAGTATAATTTGGAGTTTGACTCTCTGGCCCGATACGCGCCGACGATTGTAGCCGATATGGAGGACAGAATGCACCGATATGTGATGGGTGCGGACGAGATACACCTGGTTGATAGTTGTATGGCGATGGCGTCGCGGTCGATATGGACATCGCCCGATTGCGGCTTATGCCCAAGGGATGGAGGACCGCCGTCGAGCGGATCGGCCGGTAGAGATCGTGACGGAGGCCGCCCAAGAGGCCGGGTCCCGCGGGGTATTCGGAGATTCCCGAGGCGGATGGCCTCGGCGCGCCCGATAGATCTTTCCCTCCGTCAGGCCGGGGAACACAGTCCGCCGGCAGACGTTTTGATGATGCAGGCCCGTCTGGAGTAGGCCCGAGTTCTAGGGCCTTGGATTCGCAACAAAGCAGAGGGTTCGGTCAGACGAGGCTATCTATGCCTCAGTGTCCCCATTGTGGCAGACGTCATCCGGGAGAGTGTCGCCTCGCCACCGGTGCATGTTTTTCGTGCGGCCGTGTCACACCCCAATCTTGATCAGGGTGTGATGGGCACCCGACCCCGTAACCGGAGCCGAGCGAACCCGCTGACTCTTACTACGTCTTTGAAATTTTTTTTTCTGAACCTTTATAGCAAACATAATTAATAAAATTACTCATACATAATAGGCCCCTTTCGTTGCTTTTAAATCGAGTAAAATATGTAGCGGTACAAACTCATATCATAACACTGTTGTCTCCCAAAACCCACGACTACGTACGCAAAGTCTCTAATCGTAATCCGGAATCCTAGCACGTGTACTCCGACTCGGCTACACTCCGAGCCAAATGGAGCTTGCCAACTTCGCCTGGAACATCTTCTATACTAACTTCAATCCGTGCGGGTGTACCGCGCGGCATGAAACGCAGCCCCGAAGAAAGGGGGTCGGTACGAGCAATGTCGAGTATGTAAGGCATGAATAGTAGCATAGTAAAGAGATATAACGTATGAATAATAACATCTCGGACATTTAGGACTAGTCATGGGATAGAAGTAACTTTGTACATATGGATGCCTTCTTGGCAATTGCCTGGTATGCTTAGACTTTTCGGAAAAAGAACGGTATTCCTTATTCACATATGCGAGAAACGAACATTTCGGTTAAAAACGGTATCCTTTAATCATACGTACGGACGCCGAATACCTCGGCTCTCCCTCCCCCTTCCCCACGGTATCCCAACAAGTCATACAATGCACGTTCGGTGTTTCTTATTCTTGTACATAGAAAACGAGATACCTTTCGGAAAAAACGAGACTTTTTACTCGCATTTACAGACGCCGAATTCATCGGCTCTCCCACCCCCCTCCCCAACAGTGTCCCAAGTATATCATATTATATATATATATCACACAAACAGACGCCGCGTACGGCTCTCCCATATCCCGCGTCCGGGATGATAAGCCAGCTGAATCAGGTGGACACAGTTGCCCTTCCCCATTCCCCATATACATATACATTCATCAATATCATGTACCATATACATTTATCATATAGCAATAAGCATGAAATTCCAAGAAAAGTCATGTATCAATCGGAGCGACATGAGGTCGGTAACATCCGATTGCATTATGGAATAATCGAGATCATCGTGTCCCACCTTGGAGGAACGAGCATTATAAGGTGCGACCGTTAAGGAAATATAATACCATTCACTACTTGGGCACGCAAAACAAGTTTCAGGTCAATCCGGTTCAGCATAAGAAAGTTATGAGCGTTTGAAGTACAGAACCTTTAAAATAGTCATTATCCGGGAATAACTTAAAATTTCATATCGTAGTATCATCATTGTCATCATAAAGCCATAGTCGTCGTTTTAGTCATAAAAACTATCAAAAACGTAAAACTTGGATTTTGGAGAAAAATGAATATTTTTGAAAACATTTATAAACTTTTAAGAAGAAAATCATACTTTGAAATCATAATTTCTAACTTTGGAAACAAGGACGTTATGGGAGCATTCATAAGGTCGCAATGTATGATTCATGCCACGAAAGAAAAGGGACGAGCCTTAACATACTCGCGCGCGCCTTACTAGCTACGCTTGTTCGTCCAACTTGTTAGTCTACATGCAAGAAGATCGGTACTATCGTTAGATTCATCGACATACACTTGTCTTAACCTTTCAAGTACATTCACTTATGGTCCGCCGGAATTTGAAGCATCTCCCCTGTGATTATACCACCCCCGAGAATCTAACTCGGCTCAATTCATCAATCAACAACAATCCGAGAATTCAACTCGGCCAAACCAACAACAATACCAACGATCTTACCAACAACATTCCATTTATATTCAATTCAATTCAATTTAATTCACATAATCTTTCAACAACTCAATCAACATTTTTATTTACCCGAAACCTTCCAATTCAACACAAACCACACATTTCATTATCATTCATATACGTTAACTTCAACAACACCTTTCATTTTACATCGCATAATCCATAACGACAACAACTAAGATGTCAAATTACATCAATTTACCTTAACTTACCAAATCGCCTACTATTCGGTTACAACAACTTCTTACACATTTTCATGCATTTTCATCCATCCCTTTACATTACTACAAAAAACAACATTCCACATGGAATCAATCCACCCTTTCCATGCAACAACAACCAAGAATACTAAATAAGATCAATTTACCATGTCTTACAAACACACCCTACCATTCGGCCATGGCATGACATACACGGCCACACACCCCCACATCCACATTCTCATTTATTTCATTCATTTCCATGCACTACAATACTCGTAAACCATCTTTAACACAAGAAAAGAGAATTAGAACTCACCTTTTTCCACTCCCTCCTTCATTCGGCTAGGACAAGGTTTTGCAAGAACAAGAATTTGGCTTGATTCAACAACTACTTCATGTTGTTTAGCACCTTCCAAAGAGTAGAAAACATGGAAGAGAATAATTTTTATCATCAAAATCTCATGGCCAATTTTGGCCATGCTTAGCCGTAGCTCTCTCTCTCTCTTTTCTTTTTTTTTTCCTTTCTTTCTTTCTTTCTCCCACTCTTCAATTAAAAGATGAACTCCCTCATCTCTATATATATATATAATTCTCATGGCCATGTGAGGGGCACATGCCCCTCTCTAGATTTTTCTTTTCTTTTCCCTTCCTTTTATTTTTCTAGAATTTTCTTTATTTTTCCATGGCAAAGATGACTTATTTTGTCATCATTTTCATTCCTTTTTTTTTTTTTTGTCACATGGTCAATATGGCCCCTTGTTGGAACATTCAAGAGACTCATGTGAAATTCCCGTTTTACCCCTCGACTTTTCTCAATATTACCATTTTGTCCCTGACCTTCCGCATTATTTTCACGGCCCATTTTGCGAATTCCTCTTCTTGCCCCTAGCCTTTCTTAATATTTCCGTCCAATAATATTCATAAATAATATTCATAACCAACTCGTTCATTAAAATTATTTTAGAACATAGTCTTGTCCTTAACTTTTCACCATTGCCCCACAATATCCGAACGTACGAAATACGGGCTATAACAGCCGCCAGGGCCACATTATGAGGGAGTGCCCGTACAGGGGCGGTTCAGGTTTGGCCCAGCCTACTGGGTCAGTTGCGGGCTCGTCTTCTCCCTCAGTAGCTATGCGCCCTACGGGGCGAGATGTGCCGGCACCAGCAGGTCGCGGCAGAGGTCGCGGCGGAGTTCATAGTTCCAGCGGTCCTTCGAACCGCGTATATGCTTTGACCAGCCGCGGGGACCCGGTAGCGTCACTCGATGCGGACCGTGTATATTATTAACCTTTCTTCGAAAAGTATGTGCATTGATTTACCTGTATTCTATTGTACTACGTGATAAGGAAATTTCCATAAGTCTCTGAAGTATAGCAAAGGTAGTTTGACTCTGATCGCGAATCTGTATGCCATACCTCTGCGCCCCTGCTTTTGATGAAGCTCTGTCTACTATATCTCTGTGCTTCTGAATCTGATCATGTTTCTGTCTAATGTACCTCTGTATGTCCGATTCCGATCATAATTCTGTCCGACATATCTCGGTACGTTTGACTCTGATTTCAAATCTGTCCGATAAATCTCTATACGTCTGACTCCGATCACAGATTTGTCTGATATACCTCTATGCGTCTGATTCTGACTACGGATGTATCCGATATAGTCCAGTACACCTGACTCTGAATATGGTTTTTTCGATATGCTTCTGTGCGTCTAGCTCTGATCATGAATCCGTTTGATATAACGTATGATTACGATTCTGTCTGCTACAGTTCTGTACTTCTGATCCCGACTACGACTCCGTCTGACATATTTCTAATCTTCTGGTTCTGACAAAGATTCTGTTCGTCCTATACCCGATTTAAAATCGTATGGACCGTTAGGCTACTTAGGATTTTGAATAGCCCCAATACCGCAATGTCGGAAATGATAGAAGGACTTGGAAAATAAAGGCTCTTACAATTACTTTGATCAAGTGTGAGTATGTAATTGGCAGGAGGACCTTCCCCCGAAGTGTTTGTAAAACCTATAAGACTAATTTAACATTCGAGGACGAATGTTTTAAAGGGGGGGAGGATGTTATATCCGGCATTTTTGAGTAGTTGGAAAATCTGGAAATAACCTTGACTTGTAAAGAATAAGGCCAAGTTTGGATTTTTCTTAATATGTGTATGCCGGTTATGGAAGTATGGATGCGGAAACAATGGAGAAGGCCTAAGGGCAAAATTGGAATTTTGAAAATTTGTTTCGGGAATTACAAAACAAGAATTATAATGAATTGGGCTAAAAAAAAAATGGAAAATTGAGGCCCAATATATATGGGTGGCCGGCCATGGCCACTTAATGGCCCAAGTCCATGATTGAATTAAATCATGTGACAATTAAGAAATAAAAGGAGCCATGGGTTCATTCTAGATTATTCAAGAAAAAAAAAAAAAACAAGAAAGCCAAGGGAGAGAAGTGAGGCCGTCGGCCATAGCTTGAAGGAAAAAAAAAAAGAATTTTCTAGCCTTTGTTTTCAATCCAAAAATCTCATCATCCTTGAATTCTTTACAAGTTCGATACGCTCTCTTCGACGTGATACAATTAGCTAAGCAAAAGAACTACGTTTGCGGAAGATTGGAATTTGAAGAAAAGGTATGGGTTTCATGCTTTATGTTATGGAATAAGTGTATATGTTATAATGATTAAAAAATAAAACAAGAAAGCCAAGGGAGAGAAGTGAGGCCGTCGGCCATAGCTTGAAGGAAAAAAAAAGAAGAATTTTCTAGCCTTTGTTTTCAATCCAAAAATCTCATCATCCTTGAATTCTTAACAAGTTCGATACGCTCTTCGACGTGATACAATTAGCTAAGCAAAAGAACTACGTTTGCGGAAGATTGGAATTTGAAGAAAAGGTATGGGTTTCATGCTTTATGTTATGGAATAAGTGTATATGTTATAATGATTAGAATTAGGTGAGAATTATGGAAGCATGGTGGGGTGTGCATGGCGTGTGTGTGTGAGGTGTGTTTTGGCCGTGTGCTTGCATGTGTGTGTAGGCAAGACTAATTGAATTTTATGTTATATTCTAGTTGTAGTTGTTGTGTATTTCATATTGGAAATGGGAGTTTGATGACTTTGGTTGGGTTGTGAATGTTGAAGGGTGTTGTAGTGTATGTATGTGAAGTGTGTGTATGTGCCGTGTAGTGTAGTTGAAGGGGGGGGGGGGGGGGGGGGGGGGGGGGGGGGGGGGGAGGTGAAATGAAGTTTGTTTAGTTGTTTAGTTAGGTCGTTGTGACCTTTGTGACGTAAATAGAGGTTTAATGAATTGAGTCGCCATCGAAAATGGTTGTACGTTGTTATGGCGAATTATGTGAATTTTATATGATTTTTGTATAAATATGGAAGTAAGGTTTAAATGTGAAGTATGGTTATTGCTAATGAATTTGGAAGGAAAATAATGTAGTTTGGTAGTTTTGGTTGCATTGTAGAAGTTGGGAAGGATTATGGTTCGATGGAAATTTGGTATATTTTGTAGAATAATAAGAAATATGCCCGAATCGTATTTGAATGGCTTTGAATTAGTAAATAAATATGAAAACGTCGATGTGGGACTGGAAGTATGAAGTTAGAATGGAAGTTAAGACGTTATGAAGAAAGTAGTACTATTTATGTTAGAATGCGATTTAATTCGATTGTTGTGACTATTGATATTGTTGTTGGGTTGTTGTTGATTGTTTTGAGCCGAGTTGAATCTCGGGGGTGTCATATTTATAGGGGAGGTCTTTGAAATGTCGGTAGCCAACTACTTAACCACGGAGTAAAATGTTAACTTGCATGAATAGTAACCGGTAAAGATGACCATTTGCGATTTTCGACGAAACGGGAATTAAGATTGGACGAGCGTAAGGCATAACGAAGGTATGTAAAGCCTTCCCTATCCTTCTTTGGCATGTTCGAGCGTAATAGGCTTGAAAGCGAGCCTTGATTGCACTTCGCGTCTCATAATCTAAGATTGAAAATAGCGCTAGATCGTTCAAGAAGATTGAATCGTTTCTTCACAAATTGTCGTCAAAATGATTTATATGTACGAAACCTTCCCAAACGGACTCGGATTATCCCAAGTTCTCATGAATAATTCCATAATGTCTAAGATCCATAATTTGAGTTCGCCACCTCGATTCACCCGAGGTGGGCCACGAAATCCGAGACCTCTTACTATGGTTTAATTGATTTATGTCTACACAAAATGCTTAAAGGAATCTTGTGATCATTGTACCGTTGTCAAGTGATAAATACGACGAATCTATGATATACTTTGATATGTGTTATGATCTTAGAAACATGATTCGATACAAGTAATCGTGCCATCCCCAAAAAAAGGGCCTACATATACATTATGATCGTTATCCGATTTCTTTGTAGCGATAGGTCATTTGAATTGTTCCATTTGTTAAGGAACGATCATTCTGAATATTCCGTAAGCCCGTGATATATTTGCTTCGTATGAGCAATCTCAAAAGTCTCGTTTTGACATAATCCGTCACGACATCCGAAAGGTACGAACTATGACTTATTGTTGATTTGTCTATTAAGTCTGGACTTGCATGCATATGTTTCTGCATTGCTCTGTTCGTGCAAGCTATGATATGTCTTTTCACTGAGCCCGGGCCAGGACATGCTCTCGCGCGCACTTCTTTGCATTATTCACCGAGTCCCTCGTACTCGCGGGCCGGGACACGTTATCTGTTTATGATTATGATATGAGGATACGGGGATGGTGGCCAGGATGGCTCATGATTATTATTCACGAGACCCGCAAGAGGGGGCGGGACACGTTATGTATACATGATAGATGATTTCCACATGCATGATTCCATATTACCGAGTCCCTTAGTAAAGGCCGGGACACGTTATCCGTACATATAATATATGATTTTTTGTTATGCATGATTTCACCTACCGAGTCCCTTATCGTAGGTCGGGACACGACATATGTTCATATGATATTACATGATCTGATATGCATTACTTATCCTTTGGCACTATGTTTTCTGAGGTCTCGGACAAGGTACCACTTTTGTACTTCGAACCCTGACTATAGCTTTGTCTTTTATATGTCTGTACTCTTATTCTTGACTACGGTTATACTTGTTACATTTTCGCTTTGCATACTCGGTACATTTTCCGTACTGACCCCCTGTTCTTCGGGGGCTGCGCTACATGCCCGCAGGTACAGACGCGCCGCGTGATAGCCGCCAGTTTAGGACATCGGCTTGCTGTCTGGAGAGCTCCCTTTGATCCGGAGCTGATACTTTTGGGTATATATCTTCTGTTGTTCGTATACTTTGTACATATGGTCATTTGGGCACGGCGGGGCCCATCGTCCCGTCTTCGATTCTCGTTCGTATGTTAGAAGCACGCAGACATGCACGTGGGTTTAGACGTATGCACGCCAGTGTATGTATATGTGATATGTTCGGGAGGTTTCCCCGCCTACCAGCCCGCGCCTTCGCCTATATATGTGTATGTGGCTATGTTATTTTTGTATGGCCTTTGTTGGTAATTTTGCGTGCGGAGTTAATTTTGGTTAGTAAGAAAAGCGAGGGAAACTATCCGCTCAAATTATTCCATACCTTAGTTATTATTTTTGGGCTTTTGGCACGCACGGGTGCCTGTGTCGGGCGGTAGTCACGCCGGCTACGGGGGCCGGGTCGTGACATGGGGAGCGACCAGGTATGTAAAGCTCAACCTTTCTTTTTGGTATGTCTTAGATGAAAGTAAGTTATGACACGAACCTCGAGGTAACTCTATTCTTGCGATCCGAGCATGTCTACGATTCTTATTTGCTTCTTGATATTCGTATTCGTAATGTAGTCGAATTATGGTTCTTATGTCCTTTGTATGACTAAATTTTAAAAGTTGCATAAAGGTTTTGTTTTCAAAAGAGTTTTGTTCCTAAACGATTCCGAAACTACGAACGTCCGTAACTTTCACAGAAAGGCTCGGATCGCTTCGATATGTCCGTAGAGGATTCCGTAGCGTATGATGACCCTAACTTCTATAGGCGGGCTCGGATTGGTTTGATACCCGTCCGTGGGCCCAGAGACTTTCCTTGCATAGTTCTGATGTTTTTCTTTAGAATTTAACATACTTATCACCCTGATTTCCGAGTATGATTACTTACTTATTTACCGAGTCCGAAATGAGGATTGTTATGCATATGATTCTGATACGTAGCTACGACTTCTAAATCTTGTTTGATATGTTCATTGGCATTCGGAAGAAGCTTGATTGGACTATTGCCTTAGTTTGTAAATGATGGTTCGCTTGATTGAATTTTGAGTCTTTACAAATGTTTAACTTGCATACATGGTTTATAAATGTTTTAAATTGCACATAGTTTCCCGATTATTTTCGTCGTGCACATTGTGTTAATTCACCGAGTCCGGCGTTCTGTATGTATCGTGCGTTGTTAAATTCGGAAGTATGATGAGTTTTACGAAGTATGATGAGTTTTGATATATGATATGAAACGAAGTATGATGAGTTACGAAATATGATGTGATGTCTGATGTACGGAGATATGAAACCTTCGAAGTTATGATGAGTTATGGCGCCCAAATGGTGGCCGACCACGTTCCGTCCGTCCGGTCCTATTATGGACCGCATATGACATATGTTTTTGACATGCATGATTTATGTTCGAAGTAAGTATTCGACATTCCGATTATTATACTTGTTTGTACTTCGCATATTATCACATTGACAAGTAGCCGTGACTAGTGCGAGCCGGGCACCCAAACACATTCATAAACCCGAATCGTCAAACCGATAGCTTATGCGTATACAAATATCGTGTTGTGTCAAATTATCTCAAACGTCACCCATATCTCAAACACAAACATACGTATATCGAGAGCGACGGTGGCAGATAGGCGCAACGGCCCGAAAACATATACAAATGCGAGCGAACAGGGCCCGCCATGGCCAGTGGCCCCGGAACATATAACATACAACACACACACATGCGAATGGGCATAACCCACATACATGTCCCGCGACCTCCCAACGGACAAACGAATCATATGACGGGACGGGGCCCGCCGTACCCCCGAACAAACCATATACATATGCGACGAACGAATATATACCAAAATATAAGCTCGAATGGGAGCACTCTAAGCGACGGAAAGAGGGTGTCCTAAACGGGCGGATCACGGGCGTACGCGTACTGCCGGGCGTAAACACGGCCCCGAAGAAAAAAGGGGGTCGATGCGAAATATGTCTTGCGAGTATGCAAAAGCGGGGAGATATGTAGTAACAAATCGACTAAATCGAAATAGGGATACGGAAAGTAAATGCATTTCCAAAATATCAAAATGTTTACTTTCAAAATATAAATCATGCATAGGGCTCGGAAATATGGTCGCCCGCCCGTCGGTGGGCGCCATAACACAGCATAACACCGGAAGGTTTCAAATCTACGCTGTCCACCGTCACACGCTCATAACACGAGCGTAACGCCCATTACACGGCGTAACACAGGCACGCGGAACCCGGCCCTCTAGCGAGGGGCTCGGCCCGAACCATAACACGGCATGATGCCAGGAGTATAACAAAGTGCGCACGACAACGGAACCGACCGGGACTCGGCGAAAGATACATCGAAATGCCGCGGTCCAAACCTATGTATAAAATCTTATCATGCTGAAAAAATAAGTAAAATGACCATACTTGGAAATCGGAATAGTAGTCAAACCCAAAATTTTTTCAAAAGTCGTCGGGGTTACAAAAAAAAGAGTCGCGGGACCCCCGGGCGGGTGTTGACCCCAACCGGGCCGCCATGGAAAAAAATACTCATCGCCATCTCTCCCCGAACTATCGGGGCAATCCAGGTCTTTGGAAAGATACGGGCGTTCGTAG
Source organism: Lycium ferocissimum (assembly GCF_029784015.1). Lineage (NCBI taxonomy): Eukaryota > Viridiplantae > Streptophyta > Magnoliopsida > Solanales > Solanaceae > Lycium > Lycium ferocissimum. Next base: position 60 of record NW_026713721.1, on the reverse strand, counting down.
TTACGGAACTCTTTAAAAACGAACTTTTTTTTGCAACATTCGAAAACAAAATTTTCCAAA
>NW_026713720.1:0-26384 GCF_029784015.1 Lycium ferocissimum | reverse complement strand
GTGTCATTCTGTATTTTGCATTAGATTTCATATGATTACAGATTCTGTCGATTTGTAAACTACAAACGATGTTTCCAAAATATTTGTTGTACTTATCATTTTTGTCTGATTAAGAGTCCAAGAGTTTATGTATGTAATAAGAGTCAGTGGGTTCGCTCGACTCCGAATGTGGGGTCGGGTGCCCATCACACCCTAGTAAAATCAGGGTGTGACACATAATGATACCGTACCCGGCCATATAGGCTCGGTGTCACCCATACCCTGCCATAACAAAGCTCGATGTTATCCGTACCCGGCTATAACAAGACTCGGTGTTATCCTAACCCAACTGTAGTGGTGTACAAAATAGGTGTCGTACCCGACCGACTATAGCGCGGCTCGAGTTGAGGAAATAGCTAAATATATATAAATAAATGTATGCAAGACTTATAGAACATCAATCTGAGTTTCTCGGAGTGACATAAGGTCGGTGAACTTCCGATTATCATTATGGAATCATCATTGTCACTATATCTTTCCTTAAAGGGTCAACTACCATGAAATGAGATTAACGACGCTGAACAAGATCAATAATATCATGAGAACATCAAGAACTATAAGCCTTTGTATTTCTAGGAATGGATTCATCATGGAAGACATTATGGATATCATGTATAAGTTCACAATAATGGGATCATGCCTTAAGAATGAAAGGGTTAGCCTTAACATACCTTCACGTCTTCTTAACAACTTGACTTTTCTACTTCCAAGCTCGCAAATCTATATTCAAGAGGATTCATACTAAGGTTAAGTCTTGAAAACACTCTTAAGTTCAAACTAGTGTAATTAACGGCTAGCGAAATTTGGGCAGCGCTTCTCCTATTTGGTCTACTTCCACAAATTTTCAAAACAACTCCCAATCAACCATAACAACATCCACAATACCATAAGCAAAGAATTATATTCAATTTAACCTCAAATTAATCCAAAATCTCCTTTCAAATTCAATTCATGACCATCAACTTCAATTCAATGCTTTATGACTTCTCTACTATGGCTCTTTCCTCTCCAAGACTTGCCAAGCCTTTAAATCAACACAATCACATAAATAGGATGAATAACATACCTTATAATAGGATAACTTCACCTACTCAATGTTATATCCCGCATTTTTGTACATTGGAATATTTTAAGTTGGTTGCGACGAGTGATGGACAAGGCTATTTTTTTCCGACTTTGTTTTAAGGCACGAGTTGGTTATGATTTTATTGGTATGGAATATTAAGGAAAATTTGGGGTTAAAAGTTAAATTATGGAAAGTTGAAAATTTCATGAAAATAGCCACATGTGGCCGTGCATGTGATGTGGGCCATGGGCCACATGTGTGCTTAATATAAGTATGTGGGGGGATGACTAATTAGTCATATTATTTCTCTCCACCTTAGAAAGTTCAAGAAATTTTGAGAAAGAACAAGAGGAGTCATTCGCCATGTGCTATGGCCGAACAAGCTCCATGAAAATTTGATCATGAAAAATTATTTCCTTCTAGTTTTCATACCAATTGAAAGGTCCTCTTTAACATGAAGGGGTTGTTGGAGCAAGACAAACATCCGTTCGTGCAAATTGTAATCTTAGCCGAGTGGGGAAGTCCAATGGAGAAGGTGAGATTTAGCCTTGGTTACATGTTTTTATAGATGTTTGTGCATGTTGTGAAATGTAGAAATGAGTGAAGTTCATAAAAATATGGTGTTGTATTGTGTGGCCGTGTATGTGTGGTGTAGTGTAGGAATGATGAACTAATGTTATTTAGTGTTTGGTTGATGTTGTTGTGGATGGTTTGAACATGTTGTGATGTGTAGGTGTGTATAAAAGTCGTGTGCGTTGATGTTGGAAAAAATGGCCCAAGCCGTGAGTGGCCGTTTTGGTATGGCAAGGAATGAACTACTTTTAGTTAGTATTTTGGTCGTTGAGTGTTGTGGATTCTATGATGCTAATGAGAGTTTAATGATTCAAGATGGTGTCGTAGTTGTTGCGGGCTGTTTTGGAAGCCAATATGTTTTAATGCAGTTTCTTGTATTTATGATAATAATGTTGTCAATGTGTGGATTGTTGATGAAGTTTACGAGTTTTGGAAGAAAGAAATATGTTAAAGTTGTTCATGTTGAGTTAGGAAGGTTTCGGGTTCCATAGTGCATTGGTTGGGTGATTTGAATATTTTGCGGGTTGTTTGAAATGTTTTTGAATCTTGTTTGAATGGTTTTGGATTAGTACTTGAACATGTGGTCGTCGATGTTGGTTTGAATATATGTAGTCGAATTGAATGAAAATGAAATATTGTCGAATTGTATAGAAAAGAGTTACTAATGTTAGAATGCGTTTTAAATCCATTGTTGGAGTTGTTTATGTGGTTGTTGGTGTTGTTGTTGAAGATGGGCTGAGTGGAATTCTCGTGTCGCCGAAATTTATAGGGGACATGTCGCCCAAATTTTTGTAGATAAAGTGGTGGCTTTGAAATTGAATTCTTCCGTACTTGCGACTAATGTTCGATGCCGAACGATGTTATTGTAGATTTTGAGAAGCCGAGACGTAAGAATGGATTAGCTTAGGAAGCGGACGAGGTATGTAAGGCTTATCCTTCTTTCCTTTTGGCATGTCCTAGACGTAAGTAAGTTATGATATGTTATGAGCCTTGGGGGTAACTCCATTCTTAGAATCCGAGCATGTTTACGATTCTCATTTGTCTTTGGATGTTGACATTCTTTATATGGTCGGACTATGGTCCTTAAGTTCTACGTATGATTATATTTCAAATGTTGCAAAAAGAATTTTTGTTCTGAAAAGATTCTATGTCTGAAAATGTCCGTAACTTTCGTATACGAAACCGGATTGCCTCGATATGCTCGCAAATGATTCTGTAACGTATAAGGCCCGTAACTTTCACAGGCGGGCCCGGATTGACTTGATATATGATTATGATCCCTACGGTCCTTTGATATGCTTACGATGTTTGATATGTTTCCGAGTGACGTCCGAAAGTTATTTGATACGATGATTTGTCTTCTTATCTGCTGAGTCTGTAATGATGATGTATGTGCATATGGTTTCTCACTACTCTGCTCGTGCAAGCTCAATATATTTTTCACTGAGTCCCGGGCCGGGTACGTATTCGTGCACACTCTACTGCATTATTCACCGAGTCCCTCACTAGAGGGCCGGGTATGGTATGATTATTTATCGAGTCCCTCACTAGAGGGCCGGGTACGGTACGTATATGATTACTTCACCGAGTCCCGAAAGGGCCGGGTACGTTATTCACCGAGTCCCTCACTAGAGGGCCGGGTACGGTATATATGTGGTTACTTCACCGAGTCCCTCACTAGAGGGCCGGGTACGGTATATATATGCATATGATGACATGATGATTATATGATCTCATTCACCGAGTCCCTCACTGGAGGGCCGGGTACGGCATGTATATGTAATGATATGATGATATGATATTGATACGCATGATATATGATTCAAAGGCAAGTCTTTTGATCCTCTGGTTATTATACTTGCTTCTGTAAATCCCAGTTCGATTACGATTCTGTTTAATGTATTTCATGCTTTACATGCTCGCACATATTCCGTACGACCCCCTTTTCTTCGGGGTCGCGTTTCATGTCGCGTGACATGCGGTATGAGTCAAGATATTAGTAGAAAATGTTCCAAATGGATTGGCGAACTCCATTTCTTCCTGGAAGCGCCGAGTCGAGCAATACGTGTGTGATATGGTATCCGGAGTTATGTTAGAGACTTTACGACGTGTCGTGTATACAAGATGTCGGCTTTGTAAACGCTATGTAAGCCGAAGTATTGTTATGAATTGTGTTACAAGTTTCACATGTTACAGATTTTATGTGGTTTAAGAAAATTCAGAAAGTTTTCGTTATGCACTCATGTTATGATTTGAGGGCCCAGTATGATTGTGAGTATCATGAGAGTCAGCGGGTTCGCTCGGCCCTAAGTAAGGGTCGGGTGCCCATCACGCCCTATCGAAAATTTGGGTGTGACAAATTGGTATCAGAGCAGTTCGTCCTAAGGGTTGTCTGCAAAGTCGTGTCCAGTAGAGTCCTGTTTATGGTGTGAAACCGGCCACATTTATAAATAGGAGGCTACAGGGGCATTTAGGATGGTTACTCTTCTTTCACTTCTTAGATCGTGCCATAGAGCCAAGTCATAGGAAATGAGATATCTTATGCTAACCTTTGGTTTCAGCAGAAGAATAGCGTCGACAGGAGAAAGTGACTAGCGGTATTGGAAGCTATAAGGCACGCAGGTGAGCAAAGGCATGAAAGATATATGTCGGGTAAGATATCGAAGTACGATTGAAACGCAAGTTGAAGATTAAAAGGGAAAGTAAACAAGAAAGTGTAACAGGTGCAGTTGAGCTGGGCATACAAGGTATGTTCATTATTTTTGTACTGTTTTGATATCGAGCCCCGTGAGGCCGTGATATGATATGATATGTGTATATATATGTTGGCCCCGTGAGGCATTGTTGGTATTTCCGCGTGTTTTGAGATAGTACGATTATAGAGGAAACTCGTAAATTTTCCAGAAATAAAGAAAGAATGAGATATAGGTTTGTGATATGACTTGAAAGATCGTGCCAATAGTAATGATAAGATTTGATTAAGCTACGAGTACGGCCGACATCGAGGAAGCAGTTAATTGCTGAATTGGGGATAATAATAATTAGAAGGTCGATATCGATATGGTAAAAAGAATTTGGAAAGGGTTTGTGGTACTAAGAGGTGATTTAGAAAAGGCCAGTAAACATTGATAGAGAGTTATATTAAGGTACCGACGGAATGGATAAGCAGGGACGAATTATGACGAGCTTATGGTTAAAAAAAGTAATAGTATGATTAAGACAAGAGTACAGAGGAAAAGAATTGCGATGTATATGAATGTATCGATAAGACAGTTTGTGGGGTATTAAGGGTAAAGTTGATCAGGAAGGGTCAAAGGTTAGGAAGTGTTATACTATGAGATCGAATACGAATGGGATAATGTGAATATAATGAGGATTGTTAGGAAATAAGTAAATCCTAGTGAGAAGGTGACCAAAGCTATGATATGACATAGGTAGCTAGAAGATAAAGGAAAGCGTGAAACGGAAAAACGAGCTATAGAACGAATAAGGAAAGCTTATCGAGTTCTGTAGGGGAAGTCTGGAATAAGGGTTATATAGTAACGGAAATGATAGTTAGTATAAGGAAAGAAAGGGTAATCGGAAGGAGGGAATAAGAAGAGAGTGAGATAACAAAGATAGTAATAGACCATGACATGTGTAGCCGAGGATACAAGTGCTATAAGTGACGGGACGATAAAAGACTCGAATATAGAAAGAACGAAGAACGAGGTAAAATGAGAACGGAATCCAAAGGTCGATAACCAAGTATTTATAAGTAGTGACGATCAAAGTGAGTTCATCGCCATCGGGGATCTGGAAGTTTAGTGTTATATCCCGTACTTTATACGTCGGGATATTCCGAGCCAAGTGTGGAAAGTTAAGAATAAGACTATTTTCCGACTTTGTTTTAACGTATAAGTGCTTATGAACTTGGTTGGATGGAAAGTTAGACATTTCATGAAAATTTGGGGCGAAAGGTGAAGTGTTGGAATTTAAATTCATGAAAAAAATAACCATGTGGCCATGCACATGACTTGTGGGCCATAGGCCACATGTGTGAAGAATATATGTAGTATTAGATGACTTATTAAGTCATCTTCATCATTTTCATTTCTTGGAAATTTCTAGAAAATTGGAGAAAAAGGAAAACAAAAAAAAAGAAAAAGAAAAGGAGTGCACATGACCGGCCATGTGCCATGAAATATATATATATATATATGTGTATGATGACTAAATAAGACACAAGTCATCATTTTCACTCAAGGAAAAATCAAGAAACTTGGAGGAAAAAGAAAAAGAAAGAATAAGAGAGAGCCACGGCCAAGGGCTGGCCGAAACTTGCCCCTCCAATTTGATCATGAAAAATTATTTTCTCCTTGTTTCTCTAATAATTGGGAGGCCCTCGTCAACGTGGAGTAGTTGTTGGAACAAGAAAATCACTCGTTGTTGCTACGACCACTTCTAGCCGAGAAGAGGAGTTGAAGGGAAAAGGTAAGGATTCCATCTTCCTTCATGTGTTGTTGGTGATTGGTACGTGTGGTGATATATAGAAATGAATGAAGTTCATAAAAATATGGTGTTGTGTGTGCTTGGCCGTGTATGTATAGGGTTATGTAGGAGTGAAGAATTAATCTTATTTAGTGTTTGGTTATTGTTGTTATGTATTTTATGAAGGTAATGAGAGTTTAATGGTTCATGTTGAAGGTGAAATTGTTGTGGGCTGTTTTGGAGATTAATATGATTTTAATGTAGATTCTTGTGTTCGTGAGAATGATGATCGTTAGCATGCGGATTGTTGATATAGTTTATGAATTCGGAAGAAAGAAATGTATCGTTGTTGTCCCCATGGAAATTGGTGATTTCGGGTTCCATGACACATGGGTTGGATTGCCTTGAATATTGTATGGATTTCTTGAGATATTCTTAAATCATGTTTGAATGGTTGCGGATGAGTAATTGAGTATGCAAGCATTGGTGTTGAATCGATCGTATGTAGTTATTTGAATATGAATGAAATGTTGTCGAATTATGTAGAAAGGAATAATTAATGTTAGAATGCATTTTGAATCACTTATGGATATTGTTATTATGATTGTTGGTATGGTTGCTGTTGATATTGGCAGAGTTGAATTCTCGGGGTGTTGGATTTATAGGGGAGATGCTGCCGGAATTCCTGTAAATAAGGTGTTAGTTTGGAATTGCATTTCTAAGTGACTATAACTAATGCTTGGCGTTTAATGACATTATTGTAGATCGTAAGAAGTCGAGACTCAAGTTTGGATTAGCTTAGGAAGCGGCTAAGGTATGTAAGCTTCACCCTTCTTTCTTTGGCATGTCTTAGTGAAAAGTAAGTTATGACACGTACCCCGAGGTAATTCCACTCTTGCGGTCCGAGCATGTTTATGATCCATATTTGTTTCTTGATATTCATATTCTTAATGTAGTCAAATTATGGTCTTTATGTTTTTCGCATGAATGGATTTCAAAGATTGCATAAAAGTTGTTTCAAAAAGAGTTTGTTTCCTAAACGATTCCGAAACTACGAACGTCCGTAACTTTCGCAGAAAGGCTCGGATCACTTCGATGTGTTCGTAGAAAGTTCTAAAGTGAATAAAGTTTGTAACTTTCCGAGGCGAACTCGGATCGGTTAGACGTATGATTATGATCCCTATGGCTTGAATATGACTATGACCCTTATGGATTTGTAAATACGTATGATGTATGTTATGTTTTCGAAAAGTATTTGATATAACTATTGTCCGATTTTCAAATGACATTCCGCTTAGACTACTTCATCGAGTCTCCGAGTATGATTTTATGTGCATATGGTTTGTCACTACTCCGCTCGTGCTAGCTTCAATATGTCCTTCACTGTGTCCCGGGCCAGGGCATGTATTCGTGCAATTCCATTGCATTATTCCCCGCGTCCCTCACTAGAGGGCCGGGGCACGTTATATATATATATATATATATGATATGATGATATGGAGGTGGTGGCCAGGATGGCATATCGAGTCCCTTGCTACCGGGGCCGGGACACGCTATTCACCGAGTCCCTCACTAGAGGACCGGGTACGAATGTATATGTATATGTATATGCATGCATGATGATGATATGATTTTACTTACCGCGTCCCTTGTTAAAGGGCCGGGGCACGTTATATGAGTATGTATATGATGATTTTACCTACCGAGTCCCTCACTGGAGGGCCGGGACACGCTATATGTTTACATGATGATTATATGATTTGATATGCATGATAAACGTTTTCAAAGGCAAGTTTTATGATTTTCTGTACTCATTACTTCAGTATGATCTCGCTTAATGTATTTCATGGTTTACATACTCAGTACATATTCCGTACTGATCCCCTTTCTTCGGGGGCGCGTTTCATGCCGCGTGTGCACACCTGATGAGTTGAAGATATTAGCAGAAGATGTTCCGGTAAGGGATTGGCGAGCTCCATTTTCTCCGGAGTGCTACCGGGTCCGAGCATTATGATATGGATTCATGTTCCGTGTTAGAGACTTTGCAGACAGTGTCGTGGGTATAAGATGTCGGTTGTGTAAGCGGCTATGTAAGCCGATGTGTCATTATGCATTGTATTATAAGTTCTATATGTTTCTATACGTTATAGATTTTATTTGATCTGAAAAGGATAAAAAGAATGTTTATTTCCGAAGAACTTTCATTGTGTATCTATGTTATGATTTAAAGGTCCAGTCTGATTATGAGTATTACGAGAGTCAGCGGGTTCGCTCGGCCCTAGGTAAGGGTCGGGTGCCCATCACGCCCTAACAGAAATTAGGGTGTGACATTTAGGATGAAAAGTAATCATATCCACAGTTGGAAAGCGAATACTGAGGACCAAAGGAGAGCTAAAATAGTAATTGTGTTATGAGAGCGTATCAAAATCTGTAAAGGCTTCAATTTACCCCAGATTACGTGACGGAGGTCATCCGATGAAGTGGACGCGATCATATCAACATTAAAGCATCGTATTCTATCAGAATTCCAAAGTTAAGCGTGCTGGAGTGAGAGAAATTTTAGGATGGGTGACCCCCTGGAAAGTTTTCTAAAAGTCTTACAAATTCAGACGTAAGAAGTAAATGAGAAGCTAGGTTAATCCAAGAAAAATTAGAGTCTGCAAAGTGGGCAGAAACCTTAAGAGGTCGCGCAGAACGGGGCGAATTAGACCGGTAAAGAGAAAGAAGGTGCATCACAGCTCTAGAGTTAGGGTGAGTGGGAGTAGCATTTGGAGATATTTGTAAGCAAGATAGTAGAAATTATATATGTATATATATATATGCTCAAGATACCCCGTACCTGGCTATACCGGCGGATATGTGTATTCCGGCAACCAACGTGGCAATATTTGGAAGGCATTAATCGGACAGGGTAACGAAGTTCAAGTGAGAAACAATATATAGATGGCACAAACGTTACAAGGCAAGTTGATGTTGTTTTCACCACAGGTTAAGCTTGGAAAGTTTTAATACAATGATATTTGGAAAAGAAAGAAAGTGAGTGGATGAAAGGCGAGGGGATCAAAATGTCGGAATGAAAGTGCCGCCTAATTGAGATTGGAAATACGGGCATCGGGCAAAGCATAAACGGAAAATGGTATAAGTACACCCCTAAAGGAGGGAAGCGGGTGCGAGAGATGCAAGCGTAAGATAAAGACAATCGACACTGCAATATCTTGAATACGGATGCTTGGGCTACAAGTAAGATTCCTTCCAGAGACCGAGTGAGTGAATACTTGATAAGAAGAATAAAGACCTAGTAACGATAAGGTAGTTATGATATGTTGGGTACATTAAGGAAAGATGTAAAAATGGTTTAAGCTAAATTACTGAGATAGAATTAGTACTGAGGACAAACAGGACATGGCTACGGTTGAGTCAAGGATCTACTCCGATATCAGTTGTAGGAAAAAGAGAGGCGAAGACAAAGTAAAACCTAAGAATTGGTGAAGCCACGCTAAGGTATTTCTTGGACTAATTTGAAGCACCTTCGCATATTCATGTAAGGATCGCCACACAATATGTGACCGGCAAGTTAAGAGCAAGATCTGAGTAAAGAGACGATATAAAGGTTTGAAAAAAAAATAATAAAGAAACGACTCGAGATAATGTGCTTGGAATGCTACAAATTGAGTAAAAAGGGAAGTATAAGATGATTTAAACAAGATGATCAGAACTAGTTGGTTACTAAAAGAAGGTGAGTATGTGTGTCAACTTCTTTCAGGATAATACCGGTGGATGATAGTTAAAGCAGGGGTCGGCTATTAGCAGCTCAGAGACGACAGAAAGCGTAGGACGACCACTGGTGTCAACACTTAGAATTCCGGATTGGCGAGTGGGTATGTTTGAATATGCCACCCATGAAAGATGTAATGAGACCCGACAAGAAGAAGAAGTTTAACCCGAGATGTATTGGACCTTATTACATTATACATAAGGTAAGAGGAGATGAAAAAGAAATATGATTGGTCGATGAGAGTACATGCTAGGGTAATAAAAGAAACCCCCGAGATTCTTACAAGACCTTATGAGACTAATTGAACATTCGAGGACGAATGTTCTAAAGGGGGGAAGGATGTTATATCCCGCATTTTTGTACATTGGAATATTTTAAGTTGGTTGCGACGAGTGATGGACAAGGCTATTTTTTTTCCGACTTTGTTTTAAGGCACGAGTTGCTTATGATTTTATTGGTATGGAATATTAAGGAAAATTTGGGGTTAAAAGTTAAATTATGGAAAGTTGAAAATTTCATGAAAATAGCCACATGTGGCCGTGCATATGATGTGGGCCATGGGCCACATGTGTGCTTAATATAAGTATGTGGGGGATGACTAATTAGTCATATTATTTCCTCTCCACCTTAGAAAGTTCAAGAAATTTTGAGAAAGAACAAGAGAAGTCATTCGGCCATAGCTATGGCCGAACAAGCTCCATGAAAATTTGATCATGAAAAATTATTTCCTTCTAGTTTTCATACCAATTGAAAGGTCCTCTTTAACATGGAGGGGTTGTTGGAGCAAGAAAAACATCCGTTCGTGCAAATTGTAATCTTAGCCGAGTGGGGAAGTCCAATGGAGAAGGTGAGATTTAGCCTTGGTTACATGTTTTTATAGATGTTTGTGCATGTTGTGAAATGTAGAAATGAGTGAAGTTCATAAAAATATGGTGTTGTATTGTGTGGCCGTGTATGTGTGGTGTAGTGTAGGAATGGTGAACTAATGTTATTTAGTGTTTGGTTGATGTTGTTGTGGATGGTTTGAACATGTTGTGATGTGTAGGTGTGTATAAAAGTCGTGTGCGTTGATGTTGGAAAAATGGCCTAAGCCGTGAGTGGGCTGTTTTGGTATGGCAAGGAATGAACTACTTTTAGTTAGTATTTTGGTCGTTGAGTGTTGTGGATTCTATGATGCTAATGAGAGTTTAATGATTCAAGATGGTGTCGTAGTTGTTGCGGGCTGTTTTGGAAGCCAATATGTTTTAATGCAGTTTCTTGTATTTATGATAATAATGTTGTCAATGTGTGGATTGTTGATGAAGTTTATGAGTTATGGAAGAAAGAAATATGTTAAAGTTGTTCATGTTGCGTTGGGAAGGTTTCGGGTTCCATGGTGCATTGGTTGGGTGATTTGAATATTTTGCGGGTTGTTTGAAATATTTTTGAATCTTGTTTGAATGGTTTTGGATTAGTACTTGAACATGTGGTCGTCGATGTTGGTTTGAATATATGTATTCGAATTGAATGAAAATGAAATATTGTTGAATTGTATAGAAAAGAGTTACTAATGTTAGAATGCGTTTTAAATCCATTGTTGGAGTTGTTTATGTGGTTGTTGGTGTTGTTGTTGAAGATGGGCCGAGTGGAATTCTCGGGGTCGCTGAAATTTATAGGGGACATGCTGCCCAAATTTTTGTAGATAAAGTGGTGGCTTTGAAATTGAATTCTTCCGTATTTGCGACTAATGTTCGATGCCGAACGATGTTGTTGTAGATTTTGAGAAGCCGAGACGTAAGGATGGATTAGCTTAGGAAGCGGACGAGGTATGTAAGGCTTATCCTTCTTTCCTTTTGGCATGTCCTAGACGTAAGTAAGTTATGATATGTTCTGTGCCTTGGGGGTAACTCCATTCTTAGAATCCGAGCATGTTTACGATTCTCATTTGTCTTTGGATGTTGACATTCTTTATATGGTCGGACTATGGTCCTTAAGTTCTACGTATGATTAGATTTCAAATGTTGCAAAAAGAATTTTTGTTCTTAAAAGATTCTATGTCTGAAAATGTCCGTAACTTTCGTAGACGAAACCGGATTGCCTCGATATGCTCGCAAATGATTCTGTAACGTATAAGGCTCGTAACTTTCACAGGTGGGCCCGGATTGACTTGATATATGATTATGATCCCTACGGTCCTTTGATATGCTTACGATGTTTCATATGTTTCCGAGTGACGTCCGAAAGTTATTTGATACGATGATTTGTCTTCTTATCTGCTGAGTCTGTAATGATGATGTATGTGCATATGGTTTCTCACTACTCTGCTCGTGCAAGCTCAATATGTCTTTCACCGAGTCCCGGGCCGGGTACGTATTCGTGCACACTCTACTGCATTGTTCACCGAGTCCCTCACTAGAGGGCCGGGTACGGTATGATTATTTATCGAGTCCCTCACTAGAGGGCCGGGTACCGTACGTATATGATTACTTCACCGAGTCCCGAAAGGGCCGGGTACGTTATTCACCGAGTCCCTCACTAGAGGGCCGGGTACGGTATATATATGATTACTTCACCGAGTCCCTCACTAGAGGGCCGGGTACGGTATATATATATATATGCATATGATGACATGATGATTATATGATTTCATTCACCGAGTCCCTCGTCGGAGGGACGGGTACGTATGTATATGTAATGATATGATGATATGAAATTGATACGCATGATATATGATTCAAAGGCAAGTATTTTGATCCTCTGGTTATTATACTTGCTTCTGTAAATACCAGTTCGGTTACAATTCTGTTTAATGTATTACATGCCTTACATGCTCAGTACATATTCCGTATTGACCCCCTTTCTTCGGGGGCTGCGTTTCATGCCGCGCAGGTACATGCAGATGAGCTGAAGATATTAGTAGAAAATGTTCCAGCTGGATTGGCGAACTCCATTTCTTCCCGGAGTACTGCCGAGTCAGAGCACATGTGTGATATGGTATCTGGAGTTATGTTAGAGACTTTGCAGACAGTGTCGTGTATACAAGATGTCAGCTTTGTAAACGGCTATGTAAGCCGAAGTATTGTTATGCATTGTGTTACAAGTTTCACATGTTACAGATTTTATGTGGTTTAAGAAAGCTGTAAAGTTTTCGTTATGCACTCATGTTATGATTTGAGGACCCAGTATGATTGTGAGTATCATGAGAGTCAGCGGGTTCGCTCGGCCCTAAGTAAGGGTCGGGTGCCCATCACGCCCTATCGAAAATTAGGGTGTGACACTCAACTTTTTCCAAGACCAAGTTCATCACAACCTTGAGGAGAAACAAGGGTAATCGCCTTCCATGGATTTTCTTGGAGTTTTGATGTTTGATATTTTCTTTTAATGGTATGGAAGGTTTGAGAATGTTGTATAACTTCAAGAACTCTCTTATGATGTGGAGAGAAGGGTGTGGAAAGTGAATGTGAAAATGGGGTCCTTTGGGGTTTAAAAAGAGTTGAAAATTGCCCTACCGCTCCGTGTTGCGGAGGGTATGCGGCACCCCATACTCAGTATAAGGCCGCTTACACCCTTCACAACATGGGGGTGATGTTGGGAAGTGAGCACAGCCAAAATGACAAGTTTGCGGCCAATATGTTGCATAGCATACTGAGTATGCGACCGCATATCGCCCCAAATTTTTGATTTTCGCGAAAATGCATTCTTTTCGATTCGTTTGGCCTCCAATCCTTATGGAACCTTCTTGGAACTTATATAAAACTTCATTAACCATCTAAGAAGCCCTATAAGTCCCCATCAAGGTAATTCTAAGTAATGTACAACTCAAATGACATGAAATCTTCCCAAAAACACAATGCCAATCCTACCCTTTTACGAACTTACTTCGGCCACTTCACATAACTCTGAAACCTTAAGCTACATACTTAGAATTGTTTGATACTCTCCTTAACCTTGTATGGGCTTAATTTCCACTTTAGGCTTGCGTTAGTTTACTTATAATGCAAACGACACGAAATTTCCAAAGTGTAAAACAATCAATATAAGAAATGATATGATTGCAAATGCAGATGAAATGCAATGATACACACACGCTTCGAGTGGATGATGTCTACGCTCTGACAGTCATGACCTATGGGGGACTACTAAGTCCATGTACCTACAGTGGCGCACAGCCCGATCCCGTAACTTCCCGTAAAACTGAGTTAGGTGTGAATGTTAGATAATTGGGTTTTAGATGTCATCTTAGCTATATGGATCCCTTCAGGATGGGCACAGGTGTTAAATGATCTTTTCGGGGTACAACAAGGTAAGAAAGTTCGTTAGAAATCCTGAAATTCATCCAAGTTTGAGAAAGTTTTCAGTGATGACCTGTTTTTGGGTATTTGTGTTGGGAATTTGGAAAAACTCAAAAAATGAAATTTTTAGGTCTCTAAAATACCTTTCCAACCATACAAATTGGGGCTCAAATTGAGCCACATGTAGGGAGTTATGATTTTTTTATTGAGCGGATATCGATTACGGAAACGTGTGCTAACTGTGCGCCGCGGGCCCATCGCGGGAGAATCAGGCTACAGACAAAATTATGTTCAGGTGATGGAGCTGAGCACGTGGACAACGCGGATCCCATGATCAGGCGTTGAACCAGCGACACGGGCTCAATGCATAGCGGGTTTTTTTTTCCAGTTCTGAATTTTCTTTTAGTCCTACCTCGTTGTGTCATTTACCACTTCATTCCAAATCAATAATTTAGAGGAAAAGAACCCTAGAAAAATTCTTTGTAACCCTAAGGTGAGTTCCTACTCAATCTTGATCATTCCCACACCATATTCATCCCCTCTTGATAGTAAATCATCTCTTTAAAACCCTAAGTTCTTAAAATCTCAAGAAGAAGAATATAGGGGCGTGTGAATTTCATCTAAGAGGTAAAATTTCTAAATTTTCTAACTATTAATGAAGTTTGTATTGGAGTAGAAAGTTCTACAAGGCTGGAATCCGTTAGTGAGTCATGAAAGGGTTCAAGAACCCATTTATAGGCTTAGAAAAAGCCCTAGTTTTTGAATAAGGGTAGAAACCCCTGGAGTTCGTTAAAGTTCTAAAATTTATCATTTAAAAACCATTATAATGTGATTGTTGAACTTGGAAGAATCCGGTTGCTAGCTTATAACTAGATTAGAGGTATGTCTATTCTTGAACATACTCTTTTGAATGGTTTTTATGAACTCTTTGATTGTGGTTTGTGTGCGTGAGGGGCAAACCCACATTAAACCTTGTTTGTACTATATTATATATGTATACGTATTCATGATTGTTTTTCCCTTTAAAGGATGATTGAAAAGTTAGATATAAAGCTTTGTTGTTTGAACTCGAATTAACCCATAAGCGATATGTAACTTGAAAAATTGAAAGGTTTGACTATCTCATGTGAAGGTTCTATAATGGATTGTGTTGAACTTGAACATGTTTAAAGAAGTGAACTCGGTTTTCCACAACTAAAATGGCTTGATGTACCCCTATGATGGGATGATGAACATAATCCATAAGTAATAATATGACTATCATGATATGACTTGTGATTCGGCTTCCATGCCATGATTGAGATTCGACTTCGATGCTATTATTGTCATTATTTATGTTTGGGCCTGTATGGGCAAGCTGTGCTAGTCCAGAGGACGATTAGCCGTTATGGATCCTAGCCTATCGAAACGAGTATTGCTGTGTCAGTCCAGAGGACGATTGACCTCCGAGGCATATAGCCCAAAGGCATCTATTGTTATGTCAATCCAGAGGAAGATTGACCTCCAAGGCTATAGCCCGGTGTATCTATTGTTGTGCTAGTCCAGAGGACGATTAGCCTCTGTGGTTTCCTAGCCCGAAGTATCGACTGATTTATTCGCCTGTGAGTGGCCTGTTGATGACATTGGTCTCGAATTGAAAATAATCAAATGGTAATAAATGGTATACTGAATCGGAAAAGGTATATACTTGTATTGATGGTTTTGAGTTGTATGATTGATCTCGTCTTTGATTTCAGATTATTCTATTGGAACTGTTTTCACTAATCATTATTGTATTATTTTGTTATATTACTTATTGTCTCCGAGACACTCACTGAGTACCCAGTACTACCATACCATTATTATTTTTTATGGTATGTTAGGTAATGAATAAGTGCAGGTACAGACAGATCTCGCGGATTAGTAGTGCTTGCTGCTTTTTAGACTTTTGGTGAGTTCATTCGTGGGACACCCTCTATTTTACTTATTGCTTTTAGCTTTTGGGCTGCGTCTCGATGAGTTAGATGGTTATTCATTATCTTAGAGGCTCCATAGATGGATGTATTGTGGGTATGGGTTGAGTCGTCGTTTGACTCTCATGGGTATTTCTACGCTTTGACAATCTATTTATTACAGACTTTCACTGATTTTATTTCTCCATTTATGGGCACGAGTATGTTTAGCTATTTTGTAACGTCTTTTAATCAGTTAATGAAAAAATATTAAAAAGGACTGGATGGTTATCGATTCATAAGGTGCTTTCGGTAATGTTCATAGCATCAGATGCCTGTTATGTCCAGGGTCGGGTTTGGGGCGTGACAAGCTTGGTATCAAAGCCTAGGTTTAGATGCGTCCTAGGATTTGTCTATGTCTGTGGAGCTGTGTCTAGTGGAGTCTTCCTTGTGCAGCCTGATCACCTGCATGATCGAAAGACTACCAAGACATTTATAAGTATTTCTCATTTTTCTTCGTTCTAGATTGTGCTATAGAGCTTGAAATTCCGTTAGGATCGTTCTGACGCATTCGTTAATTCGTGCTTCACACAAATGGCTTTAACTCATGCGGGAGCTGCTAACTAAGGGAGTAATGGTGCTTCTGATTCATAGTCTGGCAGATGAGCCGCTAGGATCACTAACCGCACCACTGTTGAGACTGCTGCTGGGGACGAGAACCGTAATGGAAACCAAGCACCACTCCTCGAGCTGCTCCTACTGCAGGTGTAGCTGACATTGGGTCGATGAAGAATATGATCCAGATGCTTACCACCATTGTTACAGCCAAACAACAGCGTAGAGGTGTGGATCCAGCACTGGGTAGGGGAAGACTTAAGCACTTTTTGGGGCTGAATCTGCCCAAGTTCTTTGGTTCGCGAGAGAAGGATTATCCCCATTACTTTATGGATGAGACTTTCAAAGCTCTAAGGGCCATGAGTGCACATGGTTCTGAACCTATGGATTTTGCATCATATCAATTAAAAGATGTTGCTCATGCTTGGTTTGAATTGTGGGAGACTGAGCGAGGTAATAATGCTCCAGCTCCTGCTTGGGCTGAATTTGAGGGGACATTCATAGAGAGGTTTCTATCTGATGAGAAGCGGTTTGCTATGGCTACTAAGTTTGAGAAGATGGAACAGGGCACTATGTTTGTTCACGAGTATATCTTGAAGTTCACCCGTCTGGAGAGGTATGAACCGTATATGATTCCGAGTGAAAAGCACAAGTTGACCTGATTTGTGCGTGGTTTAGTGTCACGTATCAAGTCTGCATGTGCTGCTACTGCTATGTGTCCTACTTGTACATTTTCATCCTTGGTTGGGTTCGCTGAGCAACAGGAGAATTGGAAGGGTGAAGAGAGGCTAGAAAGGGAACAAAGTAAGAAGGCCCTATCTACAAGTGGTTTCAGTGGTTCATAAAATGGAGGGAAACGGAAAGGGTATTCTACACCTACTCAATCTAGCACTTATTCTAGTGCTAGTGTTCCGTCTGGCAGGCAGGGTCAGAGAAACAATAATCAGAACAGGTAGTAACAAGGTGATAATAGACACTCATCTGGATGGGAGGATCGTATTTGTCACCATTGTGGAATTTGGGGACATAGCAAGAGAGATTGTAGAAAGTGGCTGTGTGAAATGGCTAACTCTTCTGGCTAGAGAAACAATTCATCTGCACCTGTTGCTGCTAGGAATCTGCCTACTGGTAATACTAATAATGTTCATAATGCTCGTGGTAATGGGACTGGTAAAGTGGTTGCTAACACCGCTAATGGTGGTCAAGCCCGACTTTACGGTTTGACTCGTAGGGCCGCCGAAGCCCCCGCATGCCGTGGTCACCGGTGTATTCTCACTATTTGCTCTTTGATGCTTATTCGATTGATCCGAGCTCAAATCTCTCTTATGTGACACTATATTTTGCTCTTGATTTTGGGGTGGAACCTGAACAACTGCGTGGACCTTTCTCTGTGGATACCCTGCTGGTGTTCTTGTTATTGCCTCTAGAGTTTATAGAAACTGTGTGGTTGTAGTTAAGGCTTGTAAAACTATCGCTGACTTATTTGAGCTAGAGATGATAGATGTTGACGTAATTATGGGGATGGATTGGTTAGCTGCTTGTTATGCTAATGTAGACTGTCATTATGACTTAGTTCGATTTGCTTTCCTTGGTGAACCGATTATTGTGTGGAAGGGAGAAATTGCTAAGACTAGGGATAGGTTTATCTCGTATCTTAAGGCTAGTAAAATGATTTTGAAGGGATGCATTTACCATCTAGTTGTTGTCAATGATACTCAAGCCATAGTGCCAGAGTTTAAGTCCATCCCTATAGATAATGAGTTTCCCGAAGATTTTCCGGGTATCTCTCCTGATAGAGTTATTGATTTTGGGATAGATGCTCTTCCCAAAACTCGACCAATCTCCATCCCACCTTATCGCATGGCTCCGGCAGAGCTAAAAGAATTGAAAGATCAATTGAAAGACTTGTTGGATAAGGGGTTTATTCGACCAAGTACCTCGCCTTGTGGTGCTCCAGTCTTATTTGTCAGAAAGAAAGATGGTTCTCTCAGAATGTATGTTGATTACCGTCAGCTGAATAGGATGACTATCAAGAATAAATATCCTTTGCCTAGGATAGATGACTTCTTCGACCAACTTCAGGGTGCTAAGTTCTCTTCTAAGATCGACTTGCGTTCTGGGTACTATCAACTAAAGATAAAGAAGGAAGATATTCTGAAAAAAGAGTCTCGTACTCGGTATGGACATTTTGAATTTCTGGTGATGCCCTTCGGTCTATGGACCTTTTCTCAATCATTTCATAATTGTGTTTATTGATGATATCCTGGACTATTCAAGGAGTCGTGAGGAGCATGCAGAGCACTTGAGAATAACCTTGAAAATACTTGAGAAGAATAAGTTCTATGCTAAATTTTCTAAGTGTGAATTCTGGCTTAACTCTGTGGCATTCTTGGGTCATATAGTGTCTAGTGATGGTATCAAGATTGATCCTCAGAAAATTACGGCAGTTAAAGACTGTCCAAGACCCACGGGTGCGACAGACATCCGCAGTTTCTTGGGTTTAGCTGGTTATTATCGGATGTTTGTGGAAGGTTTCTCATCTATAGCTACACCTTTGACAAGGTTGACTCAGAAAAAGGCTAAGTTCCAGTGGTCGGAAGCCTATGGGAGGAGCTTCCAAGAGCTCAGGGCAAGATTGACGTTAGCTCCTATTTTAACTCTACCTTCGGGGTCCGGAGGCTACATAATTTTATTGTGATGCTTCCAGAATTGGGTTGGGTGTGTTTTGATGCAGAATGGTAAGGTGATCTCTTATGCTTCCTGTCAGTTGAAGAAGCACGACAAGAATTATCCAACTCATGACTTCAAATTGGCTGTTGTGGTGTTCGCATTAAAAATCTGGCGTCATTACTTGTATGGGGAACATTGTGACGTTTTCACTGATCATAAAAGCCTACAGTATATCTTCAAGCAGCGAGAATTAAATCTTAGACAGAGGAGACGGTTAGAGTTGCTGAAGGATTACGACTTGAATATCTTGTATCATCCTGGTAAGCCGAATGTTGTTGTTGATGCGTTGAGCTGAAAATCTATGGGTATGTTAGCGTATTTGCATGCTCGGCAGATGCCAATGGGTAGAGAAATCTGAAGACTCGCTAGTTATAGAGTTCGACTTGATGAAACTAAAGATGGGGAGTTAATAGGAATCACACCCGCGCGATCTGATATTCTGGAGAGAATCAAGTCCAAGCAATACAAAGATGGACTGTTGGTGAAACTGTGAGATGGAGTGGAAAGGGGCGAGTAAAATTATTCACGGTTGGGGTTGGTGACGATGTCTTAAGACTGCAGGGACGTCTATGTGTTCCCGATGTTGATGGTTTGTGACAAGAATTGTTGGTAAAACCATACAGTTCTAAACACTATGTGCATCTGGGATCCACCAAGATGTATAAAGATTTGAAGCAACACTATTGGTGGAAGAGCACGAAGGTTTACATTTCTAACTTCGTGGCTAAGTGTTTGAACTGTCAACAGGTTAAGGCTGAAGATCAAAGGCCTGGAGGCCTAGCTCAAAATATTGAAATTCCGCAATGAAAGTGGGAGGTAATCAATATGGATTTTGTTGTGGGTTTACCCCGCACAAAGGCCAAGTTTGATTCGATTTGGGTAATCATGGATAGACTCACAAAGTCTGCCCATTTTCTTCCCGTGAAGACGACTGATACCGCGGCACAGTACGCCAAGCTCTATCTAAAAAAAGATAGTTAGATTGCATGGGATTCCGACATCTATCATATCTGACAGAGGTATGCAATTTACTACTCATTTCAGGAAATTGTTCCAAGAGGGTTTGGGAACTAGTGAATCGGAGTATCGCCTTTTCATCCTCGGTACAGACGGCAAAAGTGCAGAGAGACTATTCGTACTCCGAAAGACATGTCAAGGCGCGTGCGCCATTGACTTTAGGGGTAATCGGGACGAGCATCTACCTCTTGTCGAGTTTTCACAAAGAACAGCTATCAAGAAAGTATTCAAATGGCTCCTTATGAAGCTCTTTGGTGGAGGCGCGTGATCGCCAATTGGATGGTTTGAACCGACCGAAGGTAGCCACCGGGTCCCGACTCGCCATGAAGCAATTGAGAAGGTGAACCTTATTATGCAACGACTCACACGTAAGTCGTATACAGACATACGACGTCGCGATAGAGATTGCGATAGGTGACAAGGTGTTCCTAAAGGTGTCACCAGTGAAAGGAGTTATGCGGTTTGGTCGAAAAAGTAAGCTTAGCCCTCGTTTTATTGGCCCGTACAAGATTTTGAGAAGAATTGGAAAAGTGGCTTACGAGTTGAGGTTATCATCTGAGAAGGCTGTGGTGCACCTTGTGTTTCACATTTTGATGTTGAGGTTGTACAAGCCTAACCCTTCTCATGTCTTGAATCATAACGAGATTAAGATCAATAAAGGGTTGTCTTATGAAGAGAAACCTGTGCAAATCTTGGATCGTAAAGTTAGGAGGTTGAGAACCAAAGATATGGCTTCGGTTAAAGTCCTGTGGCATAATCATAATACTGAAGAAGCTACTTGGGAAGTTGAGGAGGACATGAAGAGGAGATATCCTTAATTGTTCCCTGCTATAGGTATGTGTCGAACCTTTCGGTTGTGTTTTCCTGTGAAAGTTATAGTGGAGTGTGAATCTCACTATTGTGTTTAGGCTTGAATGATGCATTCATGGTGTGTTTAATCGTATGTTATCTCTGAGGATGTTTCACTTTACTAATGGAATTCTCAAAATTTCTGAAAAGAAAAATTTAAGGTTTAGTAAAGAATCTCAAGCCATGACTTTCATTCAGGGACGAATGATCCTAAAGGGGGGATAATGTAACATCCCGTAAATTCGAGTTAGGTGTGAATGTGAGATAATTGGGGTTTAGATGTCATCTTAGCTATAAGGATCCTTTCGGGATAGGTACAGGTGTTAAATGATCTTTTCGGGGTCAAACGAGGTAAGGAAGTTCGTTAGAAATCCTAAAATTCGTCTAAGTCTGAGACAATTTTCAGTTATGACCAGTTTTTGGGTATTTGCATTGGGAATTTGGGGAAAATCAAAGCATAAAAGTTGTAGGTCTCTGAAATACCTTTCCAACCACACAAAGTGGGGCTCAAACTGAGCAACGTCCAGGGAGTTATGATTGTTTTACTGAGCCAATTTCGATTATCGGAAACGTGTGTTAAACGTGCGTCGCGGGCCCATCGCGAAAAAATCCAGCTGCAGACAAATTATGTTTAGGCGTTGGAGCGACGTCGTGTGCCCTACACGGATCCCATGATGCGTTGCACCCGCAACGCCGGTTCAGCACGTAGCGGGTTAATTTTTTTTTTAGTTCCAAATTTTCTTTAAGTCAGACCTTGTTGTGCTATTTCCCACTTCATTCCAAATCAATATTTCTGAGGAAAAGAACCCTAGAAAAGTCCCTCTAACCCTAAGGTGAGTTCTTGTCATGACCCGACTTTGGGGCCATGACGGGTACCCGGAGCTGACTACCGAGCACCGCATACCCTTCTAGCTATCATACTCGTCCCACACAAACATAATTCTCGAAGCATACTTACTAGGAAATGATCACCAACATCCCCCCCCCCCCCCCCAATTATACATATAAATATGTGTAGGCCCACAAGGCTACAAAAATGATATACAGAATATACACTGATAAGACCATATAACATCTACCACCCACATATATGTATCTACGAGCCTCTAACTGGAGTACTGAACATAAGGACGGGACAGGGCCCCGCCATGCCCTCAATATGTACACAAAAGAATGTACCAATAATTGGCGACTCCGGAGTAGTGGAGTGCTCCTGTATAGCTGTTGATTAAGGCTCCTATGGATCCGTATCGTCTCCCGGTCTGCCTGTGGGTATGGACACAGCGTCCATAAAAGAAAAGGACGTCAGTACAAACAATGTACTGAGTATGTAAGGAATATATGATAACATGATAAGGAAATATAGAAAGCATAAGAAGAAAGGATAATTGTAATTCCATAAGAAGAAAGGATAACTGTAACTGTTTGCCTCTTGAGGAGGAATCATGCATGCTCACTTTTACCTTTAAAACAAATCACACATACATACATAACTGTCTGAATCAATAACATCATTAGCCCACGTCCGGGGGAATCATCTCACGCCGCCCACTAGTGGTGCTGTCATCATCATCCATAAGCTGCCCGCCTTAGTGGTGCTTCCCGTGCCATATAGACACGGTGTAATCATCTCATTTACTTAACATGAAGCATGCATAATAGCTCAAGTAAAAGCTGTAACTCTATCGGAGTGACGTAAGGTCGGTAACTTCCACCTACATTATGGAATAATCATAATCGTCATGTCTCACCTTGAAGGAATTAGCATTACAAGGAGAGACTACCAATAATGAATAACATCAAGGAATCATGTAAAAATCATAGACATCATAATAGCATCATATCATGAGCTTTAACATCTCTGGACATAGATTCATCATTATCATCATCATATTCATAACACATCTCTTAGCTTTATCTCATGAGAAGCTCTTAGTAAGCATGGACTCGTAATTTACGGAATGTAAGAAAATCATGGAAAAATAGAGGGAATCATGTTATAGGAATCATGCCTTGGAAAAGAAGGGACTAGCTTTACATACCTTTACATCTCTTTACAATTAACGCCCTCCTTCCAAGTTTACGATTCTACCTTCAAGAGGATTTGTATTAGGGTTAGGTAATTGAATACATACTTAAGTCTAAACTAGAACGACTAAGAGCTAACGAAAATTGGGCAAAAGATTTCCTTTGTTTCTACAACTTCCTCCATATAATTAACAACACCCAAATATCATTAACAACACCCAAGACATCATAATCAATAAACTTCTTCAAGTTAAACATTATTCAATTCTTACAAGGCCCTTCCAATGTCACCCATAACCATAACCATGACATAATACCATATTCATTCTCATATAATACTCCTTTAAGATCATTTGTATTATTCACCACAAGATTGTACTCATAATGTTACACCTCAAAAATTTCATGTCATTGTGCTGTGAATAGACTAATGCAAGCTTAGGGTGACCATGAAGTCCTTATGACACTAAGGAGAGTATGCGGTAGCTTCAAAGCGTATACAATAAGATTTTAAAGCTATATGAATTGGTGAACTAAGTTTGTTGAAGAAAGTAAAGTGTAAGCCATATTTGGAGAGGCTTTTGCAAGTGTTGAGTTAATGATTAATTAGTAATGTCTTGGGAAGGAGTTATAGGGCTCCTTTGATGGTTAATGAAGTGTTAAACAAGTGTTAAGAAGGTTCCATAAGGATCGGAGATCAAACGAATCGACGAGATCAACTTTGGAAAAAGGTGGGTTATACGACCATTTATACGGTTCGTATAATGGTCCGTATAACAGTCACAGTGAGGGGTGATCACTAGGAGTATTATACGGTCACTTATACGGACCGTATAAAATTATACGGGCCGTATAAGTGTCCGTATAATCCATAGCGGGCAGATTTTTAATTTTTATAAAAAGAGAACCCAAGTTCTTATTTTTCATTTCATTCATTCTCCACACTTCTTAAGAGCTCTAGAACATTCCATATACCATACCAACATAAATTCAAGGTGAATCAAAGAACAAACACCAATAATCAAGGAAATCAAGTGTTTGAATGTTCATTACGGTTGCTAGGAGCCGAGCATCTTTTTGGAATTGAAGTGGGGCTTCTCTCCAGTAAAGTATTACCATCTAAAGATCATTCCTACACCATTAAAGGTGAGTTTTATATTCATTACATGTTATTAATAGTATTGAATGGTTGAATGACTTGGATTGAGGAAGAAAGTAGAATATGGAGTTCAAATATGGAAATAGTGGTATTCTTGAATAGTGACTTGACTTGAATGCTAGTTCTTGAGATTTTATGAGTATAATATTTCTATGAATGATATTAAAGATGTTGTAGAAGCAATATATGTGAGTGAATATGATGTTGTGTCATAACTATGGTTATGGATGACTTTGAGAGGGAGTTTTGAGAATTGAATAATGTCTAGCTTAACAAAGTTTATTGATTATGATATTATGGATGTTGTTATTGATGTCTGGGAGTTGTTATATTATATGGAGAAAGTTGTAGAAACAAAGGAAGTACTGCCCAATTTTCATTAGCCCTTAGTCGCCTTGAATGTAGAATCGTGAACTTGGAGGGAAGCGTTTAGTCGGAAAGGTTAGAGAGACTTAAAGCTATGTAAGGCTAGTCCATCTCTTCCAAAGGCATGACTCTTATTTTGTGATTCCTTCCTATATTCCCATGATCTTCTTACATCATAAAAGATAAAGGTTAAAGGTTCTTAAGAGCTTCTAATGAGATAGAGATGAGATATGTTCTATGATAATGATGATGATAATGATGCTATGATTAGCTCGATATTCTTATCTTTATGATTTCATTGATGTTGCTTCTTGTTGTTAGTCTCACCTTATGTTACTAGTTCCTTCAGAGTGAGACATGACGATCATGACTATTCCATAATGTAATAGGAGGTTACCGACCTTACATCACTCCGATAGAGTTATAGCTTTTACTTGAGCTCTCATGCATGCTTTAGATTATGTATATGTAAGACTACACCGTGCCTAGTTGGCCGGGTAGACACCACTACGATAGGCGTAGTGGGCAGCTATGATGATGATTACACCATGCCTGTTACGTCCCGCGTTTTGCATAATTTAGAAATCATGAGAATAATTAAGACTTGTGTGTTACAAGGCAAGAATTTGATTTTTGTTAATATGCTTATGTCGTTTATGAAATTATTGGTGTAAGGACATCGGGGAAGGCCGAGGGAAAATTTGGAATTTTGGAAATTAGTTTCGGAAATTACAAAACGAGTGTTTAACGAATTGGGCCAAGAAAAATTGGAAGAAAAATTGAAGCCCAAATTGAGGGGTGGCGGCCATAGGCCTTGGCCCAAGCCCCATTTTAAGTGGTCATGTGAATTACATGTGACCATTGATTAAGATATATATATCATTGTGTGCCTTAGAACTTTCAAGAAAAATCATAGAACAAAAAAAAAATTGAGAGCAAGACTTGAAGAGGCCATTCGGCCGAATAGAGAAAAAAGAGGAAAAAAATTTCCTAGCCTTCTACTTTGATTCAAAAAAAATCTTGTTCTTCTTGAATTCTTAACAAGTTCAAGACGCTCTTCAACGTGGTATAGTTAGTTGAGCGAAAGAGCGACGTTTGCGGGAAGTTGAAATTTGAAGGAAAAGGTATGAATTTCATGTTTGAAGTTATGGAGTGAGTTTATATGTTATAATGATTAGAATTAGACGAGAATTATGAAAGTGTGGTGGTGCATGGGCGTGTGGAGCGTGTCAAAAGCATGTTGGCCGTGAGCCCTCTGACATGGAAGAGAAATGAATTCAAGTTCAATTAGTTTATTACTTGTGTTGTTGTGGATCTTAGAAATGCAAATAAAGGTTTAATGACTTGAATTGGCATTGGAATCGCTTGTA
This sequence comes from Lycium ferocissimum, assembly GCF_029784015.1. Taxonomy (NCBI): domain Eukaryota; kingdom Viridiplantae; phylum Streptophyta; class Magnoliopsida; order Solanales; family Solanaceae; genus Lycium; species Lycium ferocissimum. The sequence goes on along the minus strand of NW_026713720.1, from coordinate 125 downwards.
TGTAGTTATGAGAAATTATGTGAATTTATGTGATTTTTACAAAAAGGTGGAATGAAAGTTCTAAATGTTAATTATGATTGTTGTTATTAGTTTGTGAAAGACAATGTGATTTGGAAGTTTTGTTG